>NC_143396.1:97680325-97813989 GCF_052110815.1 Crocodylus siamensis
TTCACACCCTTTCACTTTGGCACCTGGGGCGATCACCCTGCTTGCCCCTGCTTGCTATGGCACTGTATATTGATAACTACCCATTCATGGTCAAAACCAAGATAAAACCCCAGTATAGGCAAGCCTTCCCCTCAGAGACCTGTCCTTCAACCAGTGGTATATAAACCACTGTGATGTAGATCCTTGTGCACCTAAGCAAACTTATGGAGCATAAAAATGAGGGTTAAGAATTTTCAGTCACCTGAGAAGTGAGACTACTTAAAATAGCTGCATTCCCCATGTTCTCCTGCATGTATTAAATACAAATAAAAATTAAAAAGGAACCGGCTGAAGTAATCTTGGAGCCACTGGCAACAGTATTTGCCAAATCATGGTTGACAGGAGCAGTTCTAGGAGCACTGCAGATGACTGCAGTGACTGCAGATGGCTAACATAGTGCTCATTTTCAAAAAGGAGAAAAAGGACCTGGAGAATGATAGGTCAATGAGACTTGAATACCTTGGAAGTTACTAGAGCAAATTATAAAAGTCAGTTTATAATCACCTGAAGGTAGAAGATGTGATCATCATAATCATAATTTTGTAACAAATGTCAAACCAACTTGATTTCCTGTTTTGACAGGGTAACTAATTCAGCAGATAAAGGGAATGAAGTGGACATAATAAACTGATATTTGGACTTTTGTGGAGCTTTGATGCAGTCTTGTGTGACCTTATAAATAAAATAGAGAAACATGGGCTGAACAAAATGAGGTTTCAAGTGAAGTTCCTCAGGGGTCAGTTCTGGGTCTGGGATGATTTGGTTCCTGGAATAGAAAGCTTCCTGATTTAAAAGGATTTTGATGAATTGGGTACTAGGCAGCAGAATTAAATTCACCTTTGGGAAACATAAGGTGTTACATGTAGAGAAGGAAAACCAAATTCACAAATTGAGAACAAGAGATAATGGCTAGGCAGTAGCACTGCTGAGAAGGATCCTGAGTCAGCAAACCGATGTTGTCACAGAAAAAAGCAAATAAAATTTTGGGCTGCATTAATGTAAGTCCTACATAGAGAGGTACTTATCAACGTTAGTCTGAAGTTAGGCAGAAGGCAGGGCAGGGAAGTACCTTAGGACTAACTGGTTCAGAGAGGCATAAACTTTTGTAGGCAACAGCATACTTCATCAGATGCTATGAAGTATGTAAGCCATGGAAGGTGACAATTAGGGGTGTGTGAAGCAGGTCCTATTCAATTCAGATTTGGCCTGAATCAGGGACAGTGATTCGATTTTTTGATTCAGATCACTGTCCCTGATACAAATGTGAAGATTTGATGCTGATTTGGAGAATCAGCGATTTGGACATGGACACAGCTTTAAATGTTTTTTTCTACATACCTTGAGGTAGTAGGTGCGGCTAGTGATCGCTGTGATACTGGGGCATATGGAGCCTCCCACAGGAGTCCGGGGGCAGGGGAGCCGTGCTTGGCGGTGAACCTGGAAGTGGACTAGAAGTACTTCTGGTCCACTTCCGGGGCTGCTGAGGAGTGCATAGCTCCCCCCACTCCCCCCCCGTGCCCTTCAGCTTGGTGATCCACCACAGGGGGACCCTGGGTGCCCACCCAAACCCAGGAGGCATCAGTCACTGAGATGGGGAGGGTACGAGGCGGGCCCCCTGCGTGCTCCCTGGTGGACCTGGAAGTGAACTGGAAGCTTCTGCTTCTGGGTCTGCTGCTGAGCATCCTGGGGATCCCCCTGCACTTCTGTGGGATGCTCCATACGCCCCAGCATCATAGTGATCACGAGCCCCTGCTACCTAGAGGTCTGTAGAAAAAGCATTTAAAGTTGTCTCTATGTCCAAATCACTGAATCTTTCCAAAACTCTCTGAATAGATTTGGAAGGTTCCGATTCGGTTCAGAAAGATTAAAGAGTCCTCCAATTCAATTCGGATTCAGAGATTCAGCCACCAAATCAGGCCGAATCCCCACTGAATCGAATCAGTGACTGAAGCTTCACACAACCTTAATGACAGTGCCATGCTAAGCACTTCCGGTTAGACTTCACTTCTGGTTAGACCCTGGAGTCTTGTGTGTAGTTCTAGCATTTGCTTTTCAGAAGGATCTAGAGCAGGGGTCAACAACCCAGGGGCCATGGACCAGATCCAGCTCGTGGAATCATTACATCTAGCTCCCACACACAGGGCTTCTCTGACATTTAGCGGTGAGGGGCTTCAGCTACGGGCACTCTTCCTGTGCCGTGGTGGAGACAAGCAGCAGTTGTGGCCAGGTCCTTGTGCCTGCCTTTCTGCCCTCCTCTGGCCCGGGGTGGGTCATTCAGGTCTGGGAAAAAGTTGTCTATCCCGATGTAGAGTAACTACTGAGGATCCAGGGGCATATGACAAAGATGATTAAAAGGGGTTGGAATACAAGTCATACAACCAAAGTCTGAAAAAACTATGTGTACTTAGTTTAGAGAAAAGGCAATTAAGGAAAGATATGATAGCAATTTTAAAGAAATTGGATAAAGAAGAGGGAGAACAACTCTTTTCCTTTGCACAGAGGGCAGGACACAAAGCAAAGGGGCTAAACTACTGCAAAGCAAATTTAAATGAAATCTCAGTGAAAAATTCCTAACTGTAAAAGCAGTAAGGCAGTGGAACAAGCTGCTTAGGGAAGTTGTAGAAATTTGTAACTGGAGGTTTTGAAGACAATAGGCATTCATCTGGTGTGGTTTAGGAGTAGCTTGTCCTACATTTCTGCAGGAATTGGTCTAGATGACCTTGGAGGTCCCTTCTGACCCTATGATACTATTTCTTAAATTGTTTCAATATATAAGACCTCTGAATAGTTCCTCTCAAAAATACTTTAAATTGATTTTAAATGTGAAACAGTTTTTTTTTTCCCTGAGGTGAAACCATTTTAGAATTTAAGAACCAGTGAGTCTCCCTATCTGGAGAGACTTTTGGCTAATAGGAATTTACCAAAGCTCTAACAAGTCACATGGTGGCTGGCCACTTTCCTCCACTGTGGTCCCCACAGAACAGATATCAGCTAGCCAAACATTGGTAAGATGGTTAACCACCCGCCTGCTCCCCGCAAAACTAGTGTCATAACCTATTTTCAGTGACATGATGACCATATTCTTTGGACCTGGAATAGCATAAGTGACCACCAGCAGAATTTTTAAGGTCTTGTATAAATAGCACAGGCTAAAGGTTCAAGAGTGCTGGCTGTGATTTTTATTAAAATGTGCAAACTATAAGAACCAGCAAGAGCAAGACATTTGTAGGGGTTTACTACATGGCAAAATATACATAAAGAGCAAAGAAAGAAGCTTTAAGTATTTCTAGATATATGCGGTAATCTCCCTCTTGTAGAGATAATGGGTGTCTAGTTTTACTATGCCAGGAACTATGGCACATTCTTTTGCCCCATCTATTGGTGTCTTATCGATTAATTTGTTAACTGAGGGGGTCAGCAAGCTTTCAGTAACAGTAGGTTGAGATAACAAATCTCAGTCCTGTGGTGGAAGGAAGGTGGCAGTTGTTAGGTGTTCTTCCACTAGATAGCACGTAGTGGAGGAATATCAACACGGGTTGCTTCCTGGACAATATCACTTTTTGGCAGGCTTGGCAAGCTGGATAAAATCCCTTTGTGTGCGAGATCTTTGCTGTCCTCTGTACTAACTTATCGTCACAAATACGATATCGAAACAGGAGAACCGTGTTATAGTGAGTAAACTGTCTTGCTATGGGGTCCAGAGGTATGCATTCTAGTATTGATCTGGCCTAGTGCTGTAAGCTTTCCCCAGCTGACCCAGATGTAAGGGAGGCCTGATTATTTCAGGAGCGTCAAAGGCAGCTGAACATGTTGCTAGCCATGTCACTCCCTTTTGTGCAGTTGGCTACAGAGGCAGGATGGGCCACCTAGGCCTGTATGGACACCTTACCTGTAACAGTTGCACTGGGTGAGGAGCCTTTCTGGAATCATTACCTCTCCCACGCAGGTGGGCAAGGAGTGGGTACAAGGGAAAAATAAGTTGTGACAGAAAAAGAATCAGTTGCAACTTCCCTATGGAGCAGTTCCTAGTGATTTCAGTTGCACTTTGGCTTGGGCCCTGGCTCAGGACAGTTTCTTACCCTGGATACTGACTGACTATGGGAGAGTGCCAGCTGCTGTGGTGCCAATGGTCGTGGCACATCTGCTTCCATAGTATACAGGCTGATTCAGAATCAGCTCTGACTCTGTGCTATGTGGTTGAATAATTGGAACCCCAACTTCCATAGTACTTGATTATCTATGTACATATTTGCTTTATTAACGCTGCATTAAACAGCCACTTTTAGCTTTACCAATATCACACGTGTCTCTGTGCTTGCATCTCTAACGTATACACTATATAAAGAATTTTTTTTCAGCGGAAGTGTGAGCAAAGCAGTTCAACATCTTAATGCATCCAACATACCCCAGTATATCATTCGTTTTGGTGGGTACAGTTAATTTCTACCACTCATTTCTGTATTTGTTTTCCCCTCATATTTAGCGTAAACCCACAGGTCATTTGTGTTTGCTATAAAACATATTAGAAGATACCCTGAAATAATACAACTATGACTTACTTAGTGTTTAATATATGTACACCCTCTACACAGAATTTGCAAAAATTATAATGAAGCATATTTTTGCCAGGGACCTAATTGCCTCCATCAAAAAAATATTTTTTGGTAGAAGATAAAATACTTACTAGTAAATCAATATTTAGTTATTATCCAAGGACGCAGGAGGTTTTTATCTCTCATCACTGAAATTATACAGTAATATATTTGGCGTTTGCTCTCTGTTTTTATTTTTCACTGGCAAATCACTTTTCTCTTAAATATGAGCAGAAAACCAGTTATCAGTGGAAAGCAGGCATCAAGTATTTTATTCCTTGAGACAAGATTATTTAACAGAAGAATGTTTTCATTTGCAAATCTTTCCTCCTTTTGTTGTTATCAATTTGTTGCTCATCAAAGTTATTGGATTGGTAAACAATGGTGACAGAATAATATCCTCAAAACCTATATAGCACAAGCAATGCAGTACAGGCTTCCTGACAGTTCCCTGGCAATCAGCCCAATATTATGTTGTTTGCACACCTCAAATATGTGATGGCTTCAAACAGCGTTTTGTGCGTCTAAAGAATGAAGACTTTGTTCCTGACATGGAAGAGAGACTGGAAGCAAATGACCACTGAGATTAGACCTGTTGATTAGTCTTGCCAGAGATGCCCTATAATGATTCATTATCTTGACTTCTGTCTTAATCCGTCTTGACTGCTAACTAGTATGCCCTCCAGTAGTCATTTACTTTACATAGACACCTGCCCGCCAAGACTTAGCCTGGAAATCAAATCACTTTGCATGATCTACTGCAGAACTATAAATACTATCAGCCTGATCCAGACTGAGACAAGTAATGAAATATTCTGTGACTCATTAGAAATTTTGCTAACCTTCTAAGAGCCAGACCCCACAGCTCTTATTTTTACGTGAGTAGGCCCACTGCCTGGGCTCAGCTCCAGCATTCTTCCTCAATGCTGAGGCAGAAAATGATGAATATTATTTCTGAAGTCTAGAGAAAAATTCTGTTTGGTTAATTTCCCTTGACACTTTAGAAACTCAGCAGTTTCTTGTTTAAGGCATAGATAGAGCAATCAAGTTTTAACAGTAACTGGCATTTAATGAGAAAATACATTCACTGCTTCTGTCATCAGTTTTACTAAAGCTGATTGCTATTTTTTCTGACAGCTATTTTTAAAATCAACAAAGGAATAAACAAAGGAGGATGACTGACCTCCAACCTAATAGTTCAATCAGGAATGTAGATATTCCAGGGTGCTGTGTTATTCAAACCGATTCCTTAACACTGTAAAGGGCTGAACTGACTTTACAGTCCATCCTGAGCAAAGGGCAGTGCATAACCAAGCAGTTTTTAGAAACAGAATAAGGACTACTATTATAACTGCAAGTCACCTCAGTGAGTTGCACCCTTTGACTTCAGCAAGCTTTGGATTTAGGTGTGAAGAGACATACTTCAGCTATGGAAAACATGCACCACTTTTTTTCCCACACATTAGCTAGAAGTTTTCAGAATGGTGTGAAATGTTAATGATCTGCTTAGTTAGTTTTATATTATCTTTTATAATGCTTCATCACAATACCCTCTCACTCTTTGTTAAGGGTATATTCTATAGCATTGGCCAGAATACATACTGGCCAGTGCTGATAGCCAGTATGTGATGGGTGTGTCTATACATCACCATATGACACTATTGCTATGGCACCATGCTTTAGTACTTCCTTTTGGGCAGCAACTGCCTGTACTGTTCTGTACGTGCCACACACAATTAGATTTCACAAGTATGTCACCATAGTGGCATGCTATACCAGGGGAACAGGCCATTACAACGACATAGCTGCCGATCATGTGTAGACCAATGTGACAGCTATGCTACTGTAGCGCACCGTACGGTGACGTAGCACATTGCTACATTGCCATAGGGCAACATGCATACGTGCCCATTGCAAAGGAAAATTCTCTGTAATTTATGCTAAATCAATACAGGAAAAAAATTGTTCCCCTTCTGGAAGCATGTTATAGGATGCAAGAGTGCTGTCTTAGTCTTAGTAAAGTAAGTTGAAAGTGTTAATTTGTGCTTTTTGGTTCCCATACCTTATCATTGAACATACAACATTCCAGTATTCTAAACTATGCCCTGACATTGGAAATATTTATGCATACGGTCAACTTTCAGCATATGAGACACTCCTTTGAAGACTGACTGGTCTGAAAAAGTGGTAGGATAGAGCATATGCTTCTCAATCCCTGCCTTTCTTCACTCATGACCAATTAGATTGAATTGAAGAGAATTAAGGAATAACCAGTATTGTCCCTACCCATCCAGAATCAAATCTGGGTAAGTATGAGAAGGAAAATTGTGAGAATGGGATACCTTATTCTCCTAAACAGCTGTGTAAATGCTATGAGAACTTAGTCCTATATGATCAAAGTTAGAGTACTAAGATGCTCCCTGGAATGAACTTGGGGCTGCTAGATCTAAACTCACAGGCCTCCAGTACTTGAGATAAAAATCCTAGCTGTGTTAGTTAGTTCAAAAGATTATAGGATCACAGGAAAGCAGAGCTGGAAGGGACCTCATGGCTAAGTACAGACCATCAAAGAGTCTGAGTCTGAATCAATTCAATCTTCACAGGTTAGTCTAAGCTGCTTAGATTAAACTTGTAAGCAAGTGAACAAACATTCACTTTTGATTCTGGAATTGCAGCCACATGCCTGAAGTAGCCCAAGCTAGAAGCCAGGGGGCACTAGCATGCCTTCCTACTTGTTTGGAACAGACAGGTTCGGCCAAGGCTAGCTTACCTATGCTTGGGGGAGCGGGGGGTTGCAGGGGAGGTGCAAAGCATCCTGGGATGCTGGGAGACAGTGAGTTAACTTGAATCTGGATAGGATCTGGGAGAGCAATTCAATAAATTCAAGATTTAACCTAAACCAGTTAAGTATATCTTAAACCAGTTTCAGCCATTTTGAAAACAGTTTATGTGCACTGAACTTCTGTTGTGCTGTGGATTTAAGCCATTTTCTGATCACTTATATTGGTTTATGTGTAATTTCTGTCCATAGCCCATGAAATCATCTAATCCTGCCCCCTACTTAAGGCAGAATCATCAGTGACTAACTATCCCAGCCAGAGCTGCCACAGACTCTCAGGGCAGAATCCTATTACCCTTTGCCTGCTCAAATGGTAGTTACACAGGTATGCGTGTGCCATTTTTGGCACTTCTACACAGTTTGTGGTCATGCTGTACATGCAGTGTGGACACACAAATATCCACACAGCTAGTGAGCATATACAAATATAGGCTGCACTATGGTTAGGTAGGAACACAGCTACATACATGCATTTCTGAGCATAAATCCTGACATTCTGGTCCAACAAAAAGCAGGAGGAGATCTCTCCCATGTTTGGAGAAGTGACTGGATGATGCTTAACCTGTAGGCAAGTGGCTAGACTACTATGCATGGAAGATGGAGAGATTCCTATTCAAACCCCTGCTAAGTGAGAGATCCAGGAACCTGAGTTATCTGCTTCCTGGTTGAGTGCCTTAATCACTAGGGTATTGGGCTAAAACATGCATGGGCCCTCCTCTTCCAACATCTAGCACCCTCTGGTCATAGGTTTTTTGGGGTATACTTCATGATTTGTACTCTCCCAGTGTGTGCTTGTATGGAACCCTGTACCTGCCCAGTCAGTAGATAGGCTATTATGCATATTCAGTAGCCATGTGGATGATTATACATCCATTCTGCATGTAGAATAGGATCACTAAATGGCACTTGCATGTTTGGGTAACTGCCACTCTTCCCTAAGTGTTTATATGGTCTCACACCTAAAAAGTGTGAGTGAGTGACTGTGGTTTATACTAAATTTCTTTTCTTTATTATAATGCATTGGTAAAAAGAGTCCATGTAAAATATGAAGTAGTCAAAATCCAAAGACATCAACAAAAGGGAAAAATCCATGGGAATAAGGCTGGCAAACAAATGTGCTGCTTAGGAGCCTTCCAGTCTCCGTGTGCCTTTTACAACCCTTGAAGTTACCAGACAACTGCCTTTGCTACAGATGAGGAAGAAAATGCTCTTTAAAACTAGTCATTAGGAAGCCATTGTAGCACCCTCGCCTCATTCTCCACTCTCAGATAATCTTATTATCACATTACAGGAAACCCTCACTATTTGCAAACTCTGGATTTGTGAATTCAAATATTTGCAGGGGAGGGTAGAGCCAGGAGGCAGGTGGAGAGCAAGCAACAGGGACATGGAGGGAGGCGGTGGCAGCATCTTCTCCCCCAGAGGCAGCCACGGCAGCACTCGGGGAAGGGATCTGTCTCCAGGTGCTGCAGGGGAGCCCTGGGGATGGTGAGGGTGGTGGCGGGTGGTGCTTGGAGCAGCCACGGCAGCACTTGGGGGGGTGGAGGGGTCAGTCCCCAGGCACTGTGGGGGAGCTCCGCAGACAATGGGGTGGGAACAAGGGGCGGTCGTGAGGTCTGATGGGGAGCCCCATCAGTATTCGTGGATTTTACCATTCACAGGGATCTCTAGAATGTATCCCCCGTGAACGGCAAGGGTGTCCTGTAGTTCTTCAATTCATTTGTACAAATTCATGCTCAAAATGAAGTGGGAGCTTTTCTGAAGGAAACAATGAAATACTCAAATGCAGACAATGAAAACCAGAATGAGAGTTCAGGCACTAGAAGTAGATAGGTAAGGATAAAGAATCAGAGTTGGAGTGAGCCCTATAAGACATTTTCATTTGAAAAGCAAATTTTGTTCACAGTTTAAATAATCCAGGTTTCCTTAGCTAACACTGTACATTGAGTACTCAGTGTGTGTGCCTACATGAGGTGCTTTACTGCATATAACCATGTGCAACATCTATTGTGAAGTAAATTAAGTTAGTGTGCTGTCTTCTACTATTTGTAAATACAGGTAGTAGATTAACTGCACATTAGCTACTCTGCAGCAGCACTTGTGTAGATACTGACCAGGAGCAAATCTGCTCCCAGTTAGCCACACCTGCAGTGGGCTACAAGGGATAGGAGGGTTCTTTGTCCTCAGTCCTGGTGCTGCTCAGCTCCCCCAAGGAGCCAGGAACTGATCAGTGATGGGACGGGGTTGCTCTCTGCCCCCACACCCCGCACTGCCTGGCTTCTGGCTCCCCACAGGAGCTGGGAGCTAAGCAGCACAGGGACTTTGGAGCTCTAGGCTTCCCTGCCCAGCTGAGGGCTTGCTAGGAGATGTCCTGCTTGTGGCAGGGAAGCCCTGCTGTACACTGGGCTGCCTGGGGGGAATCAGCTGGCTGCAGTGGCAGCTGTCTTATTCCCCCATGCACATCAGGACCCCTCCCCATGTGCACTGGGCCAGGAGACAGCTACCACTGTAACTGCAGAGCTATCCTGGCCCCATGTGCATTAGGACTGGCCCCGTGCCCTCTACCATCCCCCAAGCTAAAGCCCTGGGGGAGCCTGGAGCTCCCTCTGGCTGCTGCAATGGGGCAGAGCAGAGCAGGGGCAGCCCTGTACCAGACTGCTCCTGTTGCGAGCAGATTTGCTCCTAAGAAGGTGCATGTGTAGACATGCTCCTGGGGAATCCGGCTTACTGCACTGTATTTTACTGTGCAGTAAGCCTATATCGCATTAATAGCACATGTAGATGCGCCCAGTGTAATTCAATGGCAACATGAACAGTTTACTGTACACATAATGAAGCATTGTACTATGCAGTAGGAACCAAAATTAGGTTCTCTGCAGAGCTTGACAAGGGACAGAAATATGACAAGCCTGCTGTCAAAAGATAAAGAGAAATGTATACAGATTAAGATGAAAAGATTTTACTGCTGAAGTAAATGTTGCCGATTATCACTTACCACTTTTAGGTAAATGACAATATGCTGTGGTGAAGAGGACTGTCTGTTACTGAGCGCATCTATATGAGATGTTTATTGCGCGGTAGCTTAATAACATAGTGCAGTAGTGTGCCGGTCAAAAAAAAAAGCTAATAAGCTACTGCGCAGTGTTATTTGGCTACTGCACAGTAGCCGTCACAAAAAAACCATGCACCGGTGCTCATTAAGCAAGTACTAAACTAAATGCAGAGTAAATACTGTGCATTAGTGAACATATAGATGCGCCCACTGTGACTTATTTTCTTGCTGGTATTTTGGACTTAAATTTATGCTATTTCACATTTATTTTAATGTTATTAGTTTCTTTAAAGTGCCCATGTGAATATCACAGACACTGCAGAGTCAAAGTACCATACTGCAAGGTCTTGAGTACCTTGAAGAAAAAATCAGGGCCCACCAGGGGAGCTGCGTGTCAGAGATGACAGCTTTCAGTTTTAAGAACATAAGAACATAAGAATTGCTATTTACTGAGACAGACCATAGGTCCATCTAGCCCAGCATCCCGTGTCACACAGTGGCAGAGCAGATGCTGAAAGGGCGAGTGAACTGGGTATGACCAAGTTTTTTTCCACTGTTCCGCTCTCACTTTCAGCCTACAGCATATAAGGCTAGGAAGCTCTAATTCAGAGGCTGTATCCCTAACTCATGTGCTCAATAGCTACTGATGCTCCTTTCCTTCAAGAATTTGTCCAACCCCTTTTTGAATCTAGCCAAACTGTTAGCTTCTACAACATCTGATGGCAACATGTTCCACTTTAATTACACACTGTTTGAAAAATAACTTTTCATCTTAGGCTTATCTGAACAAAATATAACATATTAAAGGCCTGAATGAAAACCCAGAGATACCAGCAATTACAAATAGAATGGAAACAGGCAACTAGCACACTGCTGAACAAAGGGAGGCAAAAGACAGTGCAGATGAACTGATTTGAATATGAAGTCTTTACACAGACCTTCAAAAACAGCTATAGAAAGACTATGAAGGACATCCTCAGGGATAGGATCACAGTAAAAGGAATGCTTAGCATCACAGAAAAAGAGAGCAATGACCTTCTGAGGGACTCAGACTCAGAATATAAATGCTAGCACTAGACAGAAGCTGATAAGCTTTTTCCCATGGAAAGTTTCCAAAGAAATAAAAAATAAATGGTTTTGTTAAGAATTTCTTGTGAAAATTTTCTGATTTCATAAGAAACAACCAAAATATTTCCAAACACAAAAAGAAAATTGTGAATTAAAAAAAATAATTTGTTATTTGTCTTTTGCATTTGAAAACTGAGTAAATGTTCTATACCAAATTTTAGTAAGCCAATTAAAATGGGATGATGCAAGGAGACCTCCATTTTCAGGTGATGGGGGTGGGTGGGAAATCTTTCTAGCTCACTGTGGCCATCAAAACAGATGAATAATATAAGGATGCAAATGATGCAACTTTGGGTATGTAGAAGTGTTACATTTAGATCAATCTACCAAGGTTAGGTCCATCTAAATTTTGGTTGTGCAGCTGTTTACAGGACTTAAATCACCCCAAAAATGTCATAATCAAAGTTAGATCACCTCAGGCGTTCACGACATGGACCCAAAGCTGGGAAAAAATAGCCACTCATCCCAGCCCCAACTACAGCACTGTGCTGTACCCACCCTGTCACCCCTAATCCGATTGGGTTATTTTTAGCCCTCTAACTATCTCCCCACAGACCTACCAACTCTCCCCATCCCTCATGGACCTGCCAGCCCCACTTGGACCCACCAACACTGGACCTGCCAGACCTCTTGATCTTGCCAACCTCTCACCCCACTCTGAGTTACTAAGCTAGGGCTGACCATACCACTCCTGGCAGTGGCAAACACCTGAATGCACCACTTCTAGTTTAGGTTTAGGTGACTTGAAGTAAGCTGCTTCAACCTAAGCCAGGTATAGTTAATTCTTGTTTGCACCCTCTGACTATTAAGAGAAAACACTGCAAAAAAGAAATTAAGTGACCAGGTTGTATGCCAATATAAGAACTCAATAAAACAAATCTAGAAGTGAAATTAGTCTCCTTATTGAAATTCTTAGAAATATTCTAAATATTTCTTCCAAATATATATATCTGTATGTATGTAATTTTGCAAAAATATTTGCCTATGGATTTTTTCTATTTGATATATTCTGTTGGATAATACTTCCTGAACTCTGAGAAGTGGGGAGTTTGAACTTGGGTGCATTTAACCTTGTGTTCAACTCATGGTCTATGCCAGTTGTTCTCAACCTTTCTAGACTCAAGCCAGCCCTCATGGCTAGGAACAGACATTACACATAAACCAGTTTAAGTGATCAGAAACTGGTTTAAACCTGTACCAGAACAGTGCACATAAACCAGTTTGAAAATGGCTGAAACTGGTTTGAGATAAATCTGGTTGAATGTAGTATCAGACTTAACTGATTTGGCTCAACCCGGTTTATGCAATATCTGTCCCAGACCCCTTGTTGGTTTAAGATAAATCAGAGTCCCCAGCATCCCAGCATGCTCTCGGGTTGGGCAGGGCTTTCTACTCCACAGCAGGGCTGGCTATTCCCCTCTGCTGCCTCGCTGGAGATCGGCAGTCTGTGCAGGCATCTGTCTGGCTTGTGCTCCCCTCTCCACTCTGTGGTAAGCAGGCATTCCTCCATCCCTTCCAGACACCTCAGCACTAGCTAGCAGACCACATGCTGGCTACAGCCCGTGCTGTGGGACACAACAGAGGCAGACAGGGTTTTTGGAGCTATTCAACAGGTAGCTTAATGTCCTTCCTTGGAAAAGCTGTTTAATAGTTGTTTGCTCCCTGCCTTCCCCTCACCATTCCCTGCTAAGCAGGAATTCCCCCTTCCCCTCTGCCTTGCAGAGAAGGTATCTGTGTATTAGTCAGCACATGCTGGGTCCCTGCTGAATCAAAAGGTAGAATCAACAGGTAGCTGGTGATGTCCCTCTGTTTTCTTAAATGACGTGATAAACACTGAGATATGGGTGACACTGTTATCAGCCCCACTACACCTGGCTTGCTTGCCTGTCAGTTTTCTTCAGACAGTATACAGAAGCAGGGAGGGAGGCATGCACTGCATGCCCCCCCACCCCTTGCCTCAGTGCTTGCTGGGGGTTGGGGGCAGGCAACACTCCTGGCCTTTGTGCAGCAAGCCAGGAAAAGCCTGGGATTGCAGGCAAGCTGGGGGTTTACACCCCTCCCTAACCAGCGCCTCCTGCTGAGACCTGGCCACACCCCCCTCAGCTCAGCTCTACAAGGGAAGGGAGTGCTGGTCTAGTGCCCCCCAGCTTCCAGCCTGAGCCACTGCAGGCATGTGCCTGAATTTCCTCAGTTCAGAGGGACTGTCTGTGTGATTGCAAACCGGTTCAGCCTGGCCAGGTTAGGCTAACCTGCTAAGGTTGAATCAATTCAGGCTCAGGCTTTTTGAATGTCTGTCCCTAGCCCTTTAGGCTGAAAGCACTTTTGTAAAATACCAGCTCTTAGCTTTCACTCATTTTTGACTGCAGGAAAAAATAGTGCAAATCTGCTGCAAAGAACTCAGAAGGACCAGAATATGTTTTTGACAATTGTAGTGATGTAAAAATCGCGGTTCGTTTCTCGGGAGGCGAAAAAAACTCTCAGTCACAGACACACTCTATTAGCAACACAAAAGGTATATATTTGCAAATAGGGTCAGAGAGAGAGACAAAAGATCAAACACTCTGCTGCCCCCGAGGGAAACTGCCCAGCTGGCTTTATCCCCTCTCTCTTGACCACGTGTGCAGAAGGAGGAACTCTTACAACTCATTTTCGATTCATACAAACATGTATGTGAATACGTCAAATCATGCGTCGCATGTGTATTATAATTAACTACTTAAGTATGTGGGGCGGATAGGCTTATATGTATTAATTCATTGCGCATGGGTAGAAAATATTTGAGGTTACAAGAGTTTGAATTTTCCTTGCTTCAAGGCTAGAATTGCAATTTACTCTTATCTGCATGAGAAAAGCTGAGGAGTATATGCTTTACTGTAACAAAGAGATAGTAACTTTGCAAAACAAAGAGAGAGTGATACCTTAATACAAAGAGCTCTCAGTAGCTCTCCCAGTTCTCTCACCAGGGAGGGCTGACAGCTGCGCTGTTTTAACAAGACTTATTGATAATGCATTTTTAATAATATTTCTAACAATATCCCCCCTCAAGATGCTTTCTGATCTTTACTTCATTTGGGCATATCAAGATAATTACGAGGAATTTTTCTGAGGACCATGACTTTTGCTACAGTCTGTGCTTTCAAAGGAACTGCTGCGACCTGCATTCCTTCTACTGTAGTGGTTATCAATCTAGTGAGACAAGGAATAAGGCAAGGGATAAAAATCAAACCAGTTAGAGCACACAAAAGCACAAATCCTACTTTTTTCCACCAGGGTCCTCCAAATAATTGAAACCACCAGTCTTTACTCCATGTGGGTTCCCACGTTTGTATCAGTACATGGGCTATTTTCCTAATCTCTTTGGCAATCTCTAAGACCGCTTTTCCGTTGTCGTCTATTTGGAGGCAACAATTAGAAAGGTTGAACTTTCCACAGACTCCGCCATTCTCTGCGAGTAAATAGTCTAGAGCCATTCGATTTTGGTATATGGCTTCCCTCATCTGGGAACTTTGTCGAGCCAGCAGCTCGAGAGCAGTGGCAGTCTGGTTAGTAATTACTTCCAAGATGGCCTGCAACCGGATGATTCTATTTAGCATATAAATTGGTGTCCGGTAACCCCAACTTACATCATTAGCCCATGTAGCTGGTCCATAATACTCAATAATCCTCTGAGGAGGCCACTCATCCTCCTTCCAGTTTTGGGAGCCACCCTGTGTCAAACTTACATCAATACTTCTCTTGGCTCTTTTCCAATCATCATACAAAGAGACTCCCAGCTTATTTCCGACCTCAGATGGTAACAAAAAGAAAGATGGTACAATTACTCCAACATAGCAGGTTCCTGTCCACCCTCGTGGTAGTACCGTATAGGCTTTCCTTCCACAAATCCAATAATGTCCTTTCAGGGCCCTGTTTTCCCCTCCCAAGGCTAGGGGGTTACGGCTGTGGAAAAGAAGGGGATAGTATTTGTTGCCCGTCTGCCCTAAAGGGTCAGTGTAATAGTTACTCCGTTTAAACTGACATTTCCATACGCCATCTTTATCCCTATACTCGCACTTGGTTATTTCATTTGTGTCATTTAAGGCACTCCAATATGTATTAAACTTTGCCACCGTGCCATTCGGGTGTACCCATTTCCAACTATAGACATAGGTAAATCGTTCACCTCGGGCCTTTTCATATGCCTGACATCTGGTAGGGTTAGGATCGAAAGGTACTATTCTTGTCTTTTTGGTCTGTTGCATCTGCGGGGAGATTGGGATGCTAACAGCAGAATTCCATTGATCAGCATACTTGGTGCATATTTGGGCCCATTTCAATGTTCATGTACACTGACTATGTCCCAAACTTCTCCCCGTACCATTACTGCTAATACAGTACTCTCCTAATGCCACTTGGGAAAGATCCTAGCTGCGGTTTTCATCCCATTCTTGACCAGTACTCTTAACATCCGCCTTGTCACTGACCAACCATTTTGGGGCCAAAGGAAAAGCCCTCCAAGGCCACTGTTCTCTGGCCTCTTGGAGCCCCCCACAGGCCCAGCAGTTGGTAAGATTGAAAGTACCTGCAATTCTTTCCATCATATCAACATACAAATTTGTCCCTGGGGGAGCAATTTGGGAAAGCGAGGGTGTGAGCCAGCGGTTAAGGCTGCTCAATTCTGCTCCTTTCATTATGCAGATAACAACAAGGCACATTAAGATTCCCACCATATTTTCCCTTTTACTTTCTTGTCTAATTTTCTGAGCTCTGATTAAGCCGTCTCAGGCGCACTTGGAGATCACCAGTAGGTTCACAGCTCCACTTGCTGGCTTCTTGTTCCGAAGACGACTCAGCTTCCGGAGTGAGTTCGTCTCGGGAGTTGATGTCCTCTAATGCTCGTGGATGTCGCTTCACACGGGTATGGTGTATCCAACGATCATGGCCAGTAATCTTTACAGCGGTGTGGGTTGTTAGAAGTACCTGGAAAGGGCCACTCCACCTCTCAGTCAAAGGCTCCTTTTTCCACCGCTGCACCAAGACCCAGTCTCCCGGGGAGAAGTCATGTACCGGTACATCTAAAGGCAGACGCTGAAAGGAGGCTGCATACCTGTGAAGAGAAAACAAGACAGGCTGCAAGGCAATAACATACATATGAATCTCACTATTACCTAATTCAAAAGTTACATTCTCTCGCATCCCAGGAGGTAAGACTCGAGGCGGCTTGCCAAACATAATTTCATATGGGGTCAATTTGAGGCCCCGTCGGGGAGTGTTTCGAATGCAAGTAAGAGCTAGCGGCAATGCTTGAGGCCACTTAAGGCGTGTTTCAATACAGATTTTGGTGAGCAAAGTCTTTAAAGTCCTATTCATGCGTTCCACTTGTCCTGAACTCTGTGGTCTCCATGGTGTGTGTAGTTTCCAAGTAACCTTGAGAGCTTGTGCGACTTCTTGAACCACTTTTCCCACAAAGTGTTGTCCTTGATCCGACTCGATGGACTCAGGCAGGGAATACCGGGGAATGATCTCCTGTAACAAATACTTCACTACTGTAGCTGCAGTGGCAGTCCTGGTGGGCCAAGCCTCGACCCAACCAGAGAGCTGGTCTACCATGACAAGTAAAAACCTGTGATGTCCAGACTGTGGGAGCTCGGCAAAATCAATCTGCCATGCCTGTCCAGGGTACGCTGCCCAGGGTCTACCTCCCATTGGCACAGGGGGTTTCCTTCGAGGGTTTACTTTCTGGCATGTGATGCACTTGGTAGCAATGCACTGAGCTTCTACATATAGCCCTGGGGCTACTGCTTGGTGGATCACTAGATCACCTATGGCCAAACCTCCCATATGGGTTCTTGCATGGAGCTGTTGCAGCACCTCCCGAAGCAATGGCCTGGGTATCATGACTTTCCCTCCTGGTACTATCCACCACCCCTGGGAATTCTTTTCTGCACAAGCTTTCTGTGCAAATTTATCTTCTTCAGGGGAATACTGTGGGACTAAATCCTGAACGTATGGCCATATGGCATGGGACATGGCCTGCTTGGATACCTCTTCCGCTTCTCCCCCAATAAATGCAGCTTCCTTTGCTGCTGCATCAGCCTTTGCATTTCCAAGCTTATGCTTTTTCTCAGCAGCCTTCCCATGGGCCCGCACATGAATGACTGCTACCTCTTTAGGCTGGTGGAGTGCCTCTAGTAGTTTGATAATCTGGGGGCCATTAGCAATCTTATTCCCAGAGGCCATAATGAAACCCCTTTCTTTCCACAATAGTCCGTGCGCATGGACTGTAGAAAAAGCATAGCGAGAGTCAGTGTATATATTAACCCGCTGGTCTGTCCCCAGCTGTAATGCTCGGGTGAGCGCAGTGAGTTCCGCGGCCTGTGCCGACCATGAGCTTGGCAATGACTCCCTCCATACTACCTTATCCAAGGTTACCACTGCACATCCTGTTCGTCTTTTCCCATCGATGACAGAGCTGGAGCCGTCCACAAAGTATTCAACATCTGGGTCTTCAATTGGGTCCTCAGCAAGATCAGGTCGCACCTGCGTGGTCTGATTCAGGACCTCAAGGCAGTCATGCGTCGGTTGCCCTGGCTCCGGCAGCAAGGTTGCAGGGTTTAAGGCTGTAGTATGTTTGAAAGTAAGTCCTGGATTAGAGAGCAAAAATATCTCATACCGTGATTGTCTGGAGGGGTTAAGAAATTTCCCTCCCTCAGTCCCTAGGATCTGGGGAACTCCATGAGGAGTGAGTATTTTCATATCCACACCCATGACTATCTTCTGGGCTTCTTCAACAACCACTGCTGTGGCTGCCACAGCCCGAAGACAGGCTGGCCACCCGAGTGCAACTGGATCTAGAACCTTTGAATAATATCCCACGGGTCTCCAGGTCGGCCCCGATGGCTGTGTCAGCACCCCTGATGCAACCCCTCGATTCTCATGAACATACAGTCGATATGGCTTTTTACTGTTTGGGATGGCTAAGGCAGGGGGCTGGGTTAATGCTGTCTTCAGCAGATCAAAAGCATGCTGCATTTCTTTATTCCATTTCCATTTAGTGAGACTCTCCTTAGTCAGGGATTCGTACAGTGGTCTAGCCTTCCCACCGTAATCTGGTATCCATAGTCGACAGAACCCAGTTAGCCCTAGGAATGCCCGCAGCTCCTTGGGTGACTTAGGTGGGGTTAGACCTTGAATCGCCTGTATGCGATCTGCACTCAGGGCTCTGACTCCTTTTGAGAGCTTATATCCCAAAAATGTGACTTCAGGCTGACATATTTGGGCTTTCTCTCTAGAGACTTTATATCCTTTTTTCCCCAGAGTGTTTAGGAGTGACCTGGTGGCTTCCTCGCAGAGCTGCAAGTTTGGGCTTGCAACTAGCAGGTCATCCACATACTGGAGGAGAGTCACTGCGGGGTGTGATCCCTTCCATTCCCCCAAGTCCTTCTGAAGGGCAAGTCCGAAAATATGGGGGGCTGCTATAAATCCTTGTGGAAGAACTGTCCACATGAGTTGGGCTTTATGGAAAGTATCTGGATCCTCCCATTCAAAAGCAAACAATTTTTGACTCTCTCGGTGAAGGGGAATAGAGAAGAAAGCATCTTTTAAATCTAACACTGAAAATATTTTAGCTTCCCCCGGTACTTGTGTCAAGATCATGTGAGGGTTCGGGACTACAGGATGATCTGAAAGGACCTTCTTATTTACAGCTCATAGGTCTTGGACCAGTCTGTATGAGACCCCATCTGCCTTCGGCACTCCAAGGATGGGGGTGTTATAGGGTGACGACCCTTCCACTAGCCATCCGTACCTCTTGTATTTCTCTATTAACGGCTTGAGTCCAGCTCTGGCCGCTCGGCTGAGTAGGTACTGCTTTACCCGAACGGGCCCCTCCCCATCCTTGAGTACAATCCTTACCGGGGAGACGAACTTAGCTCGCGCAGGGGTTCCATCAGCCCATACCGAGGGGTCTACTCCAATCATGTGATCTTCTGGACTTACTGCAGGGCGTCGGTCCTCCAGGAGAGCCATCTGATAGTTCGAGCTCTGCTTGACAGGTAGCTGGACCACCATCTGATCGTCTCTGAAAAAGATCTCAGCTTGCAATTTTGTGAGTAAGTCCCGCCCAAGGAGTGCAACCGGGCAACTTGGAGAATACACAAAGGAGTGCTCGAGCAAATGGTCCCCCACCTTGGTGAGGAGTGGTTTACAAACAGGGAGTCGGCTTTGCATTCCCTCAATCCCTTCTACAAGTACATGCTGTTCACTAGTTCCTGCACAGGGGGGTTTTTCTGGAATTATTGAAAATGTAGCCCCAGTATCCACCAAGGCTTCAAAGTTTTTGCCACCAACCCTAATGGTTACCATGGGATCTTCTCGGGCTCCAACCCGAAGGGTAGTGGTCTTAGATCCCTGTCCCCTTCATTCTGAATCCTCACCCTTGTCTTCTGCCCGCATGAGGTGACCTCTTGGTTCCCCCTCTCTCTTCTCCTTCAACTTCGGGCATTCCCTCTTCCAGTGTCCTTTCTCTTTGCAATAAGCACAGACATCTGCTCCCACTCTTTCCCCCTTCCTCTTCTGTATCCTAGCCTTTCCAGGGTTCCCTCCAGTTATAGCAGCTGCTAGTGCTGCCATCTGTCGCTGAGCCTTTTTATCCTCCTTGCGCTCCTGCACTTGCTCACGATTCCCATACACCTTATATGCAATTTCCACCAGCTCTGAAATCGGTTTCCCAGCACCTCCCTCAGTTTTCTGTAACTTCTTACGGATATCAGCAGCAGATTGACCAATAAACATAAGATTTACCATACGCTGGTTATCTGGGGCTTCTGGATCCAGATCCGAAAACCTGCGAAACGCCTCATACAGCCTCCCAAGGAAAGCTGAGGGATCCTCCTATTTTCCCTGTCTCACCTCATACAATTTAGACAGATTGGTAACCCGAGGCACTGCCTTTCCCATTGCTTCCACTATAATTCCTAGATACCGTGCACTCAGCTCTCTGCCCTCTGCAGTATGATTATCCCATCTTGGCTCCTCTACAGGGCAGGTATCACGCAGAGTACGACTAGCAGCAGCTTCTGACTCAACTCTAGCCACCGCAATACGTTCCGCTGTCCCCAACACTAATCTCCTCTCCTCCGGGGTTAGGAGGGTCTGGAGCATCATCTGGACATCAGCCCAAGTGGGTCGATGAGTCTGCCCAATAGATCGGAACAGGTCCCTCATCTTTTCAGGGTCTTCACGAAAAGAGGGGCTCTGATTCTTCCAGTTAAATAAATCTGAAGTGCTAAATGGGGTGTAGACAAAAGTTGCAGTGCCTCCTTCCCCAATAACCTCTCGCATCGGACAGTTCAACACCGGCTGTGACTCTACAGGCTTGCGCAAATAATAACCCTTATTTCTTGATTCAGATGAGGCACTTGGCTGAGGCTCACGCTCTAACTCATTAGGTATGCCTTGGTACGTCGGTGGTGGTCTCTCTAAGGGAGGGGGCGGTGGTGCAGAAGGACTGGACCCCGAGGAGGCATCTGACTCATCTTCGCTACCCGACAGGGCAACCGGAGCGCGGGTCCGGTACTCAGCTAATTCAGAATCCCCCCCCTCATTAGACTCAGGAAGTACAGGCGCCCCCCCCCCCGAGTCTTTTTCTTAACAAGCATCACATGAGACTTTACTAAGTAATTCTTAATCCAAGGTGGCTGATTTTGAACCACCCACAACCAACAATCAATATAAGGAAACTGATTCCAATACCCATTCTGCATAACAATTTCATGGATAGCTATCACTTCTTTTAGCACAAAGGATCCTTTCGGGGTCCAGTGGACCCCAAATGTTGGCCACTCGAGTTGACAAAACTTAGTTAAATCACCTTTTTTCATTTTTATTCCATAATCGGCCGGCTTTGCAAATTTATTAAAATGACGTAATAAGACTTTTAGAGGGGTATCAATATTGTTTTCTACACGAGAGCGACTCGTACCCATTTGCCCACAAAAATGCGCCCAAGGCACACCAAATACCAAAAAGATCTCAACAACAGATGATTTACAACGAGAGCCGAGCCTAGAATTTCTCAGCAAACTTACACATCCTTTGTTTAGATCCGTACACCAGATTGGGCAAAGGGAATTCGTATACTCACTCAGATACCCCAGAGATCTCGATCCAAATTCCAAAGTGTGTCTGCCTCTCCAGAAACTCAGAATTTACATGGGATACTTCCTTTAACTTCCCGGATATTCTGACTTACACCTCAAATTCCAGGGGCGAGTCCAAAGTCGGCTCAGTGCGCACAACCCCTGGTACCGGAGGCGCTCCGTCGCTGAATTCCGGGGTAGTCCTCGAGAAGCCCCATGTTGGGCGCCAATTATTGATGTAAAAATCGTGGTTCGTTTCTCGGGAGGCGAAAAAAACTCTCAGTCACAGACACACTCTATTAGCAACACAAAAGGTATATATTTGCAAATAGGGTCAGAGAGAGAGACAAAAGATCAAACACTCTGCTGCCCCTGAGGGAAACTGCCCAGCTGGCTTTATCCCCTCTCTCTTGACCACGTGTGCAGAAGGAGGAACTCTTACAACTCATTTTCGATTCATACAAACATGTATGTGAATACGTCAAATCATGCGTCGCATGTGTATTATAATTAACTACTTAAGTATGCGGGGCGGATAGGCTTATATGTATTAATTCATTGCGCATGGGTAGAAAATATTTGAGGTTACAAGAGTTTGAATTTTCCTTGCTTCAAGGCTAGAATTGCAATTTACTCTTATCTGCATGAGAAAAGCTGAGGAGTATATGCTTTACTGTAACAAAGAGATAGTAACTTTGCAAAACAAAGAGAGAGTGATACCTTAATACAAAGAGCTCTCAGTAGCTCTCCCAGTTCTCTCACCAGGGAGGGCTGACAGCCGCGCTGTTTTAACAAGACTTATTGATAATGCATTTTTAATCATATTTCTAACAGTAGCAAGGCACTGGGGTGTGCCCGCTCCTTTAAGGGACCTAGCAGCCTGCAAAGTTGCTTGCAGGTGATGCAGGAGCCTAATGAGAGACTCGCCTAACTGGAAGAGGGCTCAGGCTGGAGCTATATCAGCCCAGAACCTGAGCTGGTCAGGTAGTCTCCTCCTGCTGGCCACAAGGTGAAGAGCTCCTAGCAGCAGTGCTCCTGAAGGGACTGGTGTTGGTATAAAGAACCCTGTATGCCTGGGAGCAGGGGCAAGTCCCTGGGCAGAGGAAGTCAAAGTTTTTCAGGCAAGTGGCCTTCATTTTGTTTTCAACCGACAGAGGGGCCCTGAGCCCCAAGGAAGGGTGATGTGCAGGGCCAGGGGTCTGGGAGCCTGAAGGAGGGGCAGTGTGCAGGGCTAGGGGTTCAGGAGTTCACAAAAGGACTGTGTAAAGGAAAAGGGGAGTCTGAAGGCCCAAAGAGGCTGGGTCCATAACTAAGCAACATCACAGAGAGAGAATACCCATGAGGCTTGGGGCATGGTATAGGGGAGGTACGGAGTCACTCAAGGAACCCTTAAGGTGACAGGTGTCCAGCAGGGTTACAGACAGACTGATAGGGCCTGTTAGCTTGCGTGGCACAGGAATGTGACTGAGGGGATGCAGAAGAGGCCCAGTGGTGATTAACACAAGCTCAGGTTCATGCAGAGCCCACAGGCAGCTTCCCTTTTATAACAGCAAGGTGTGGCAGGAAAGCATGAGCAACTGGTACCTCCTGAGTCTGGAGGGGCACTAGCAGCTGATTGCCAACTGCGGGGGGGCGGTCCCCCAGCAGCCAATCACTGACCTCAGAAGCACTGGTGACAAAACTGGCACCGACACTGGCTGGCCGGGAAGGTCCAATCTCGTGGGGGCACATACCCTCCCATGCCCCCCCATGCGTCACCTATGCAGGCAAGTGATCAGAAAGGGGCTGCAGCCAAGCTGAGCCAGGCAGGGGCTGCATGGGCCCCAGGAGGTTTATGTGCAATGAACTTCTATTGTGTTACAGATTTGACCTGGTTTCCAATCACTTATATTGGTTTATGTATAATTTCTGTCCCTAGCTTGGGAGAAGAAACAACTTCCTTTTACTATTGGTATAAATAAATACTGTAAAACAGGTATAAATCCATTGTAACAAATGAAACAACTTTGAAAACAGAGTTTACAAAAGCAGCAACACAGAAAGGAAAATAAAGATTAATGCAGATAACAAGTCTCCACAGTGTGCTGGACAGGTGCTCTACTCCAAAGCCTAAGAAATCTCCTATTAATGCTCAAATTAATAAGTAATATATTAGATTGAAGAATGTTAGCATGTGTGCAACCAAATGTTTTTCACCTAAAAACAATTATATGGAAAGTTTTTCTTTTCTTTGACAAACAAGAGGCAACACAGAGCTAAGCTGACACACAACTCCTTCCCAGGGTCAGAAAATATGATAGCAGAATCTGAAAAAAGAGTCTAGTTTAAAGGAAAGAGACATCAATAAGTAAATGCTTTAGTAGTACAAGCTAATGGAATCATTCCTATGCACCATGATAGGCTAAGGCAGCCTTATGCTAATATAAAGCTGTTGTATAGCTGGTGACTCTGAAACTCATGCTGAGCTGGGGCTTACTCACAAAAGTTAAAATACAAAATAGTGATGCTAACTGCATAGTGCAGGAGGATGCAAGTTCATGGGTAGGCCTTCTGAGAAGAAATAATGAAGCATCACATCCAGCTTATCTTACTATATTTATGATGGTTTTAAGCAGTCTCCTACTTGTAGGTTATGCAACCGTGTAAAATGTCTATCCTTGATTTAATTACTATGGTAAATATTTCATGTTATGTTCAGGAAGAGTCATCCTTCATATGTGATAGATGTCTCCTCCTGATTTATTTCTGTTTTGCTGTTTTCTCCTGATTTATTTTTGTTTTACCTAGTGGTTCCCTTGATCTTCTAAGGATACTCCCTAAAACCTTGTGTTTTTCCTGGTTGTTAGTCAGTTTCTTGATACATTCCAAATTTAGCAGAAATAGATAACCTCTTGTCACCGAGGAAGGTAATTCATTCAAATTGGAACTTTCTGATAACCAATAACGAGCAGTTTGATTAATAGGATTTTCCTGTCAGTTACTTCTTGGGACTCTCTCTAGATTTACACAACTACAAGAATGCTTTGAAGATGCTGGACTAAGGGTATAAGAAAGAAGTGAAACAGCTAACAGCGCACACTTCAAGAATGAAAGATGTCTCTGACAAGACCTGCTGCTGCACCCAAGCGATCTCAAGAAGCTGGAAGAAACAGACCATCTCTCTTGTTGCCTGTTTGGTGAAAAATTATCACCTTATAGCTAAATAGTGGACTTTGCTTTGGTTTGGACTCATTTAACCTTGAGTACTTACAGTAAATAAAGCCTTTCTGTCATTTATTGAACAAGGTGTTGTGTC
The DNA here is from genome assembly GCF_052110815.1 of Crocodylus siamensis. NCBI lineage: Eukaryota > Metazoa > Chordata > Crocodylia > Crocodylidae > Crocodylus > Crocodylus siamensis. The sequence goes on from NC_143396.1 coordinate 97,705,389, forward strand.
GATCCTTTAAGACTAGTTCAAGACCCCATGTTTTTATTTGCTAACAAATTGGAGACAACTGCTGAGATCAGTGGACTGACTACAGAAACGCTTGGGAAAAGTTGTTGCTGTTGCTTTTTTGTTGTTGTTGTTGTTGTTGTTGTTGTTGTTTGAGCCAGTATCAGGGTGTGGACTCATGCCCCACATCCAGATACCTTCATCCAAGTATTAGTCCTGAGGGGAAAGGGTTGCAACCTACCCTCAGGGGTGATTTCTGATTCCCTCAGTGGGAGGAAGAACAGAGGCTGATAACATTTCCTTAACCATAGCAGCACCATTCAATTCATTCATGGGGGCTGTGATGAAACAATTCATACAGAAACAGAAATTGGATAAAGGTCCTTGGGAGACTGACCAATTCACTGGCCCTATGGCATGGAAAAAACTGTGTTCACAATGGGAAGTCCTTGCCATAACAATTAAACCCAATGTTGAAAAAAGGACAAAAAATGCATTGTTGGAGAGTATGTTCCAAAAATGTCAAGCTCTGACTAAAGAGGTTTTTTAGTTACAGACAGAGGTTGAAAACCAGGAGTTAGAGGTGGTTGTTGTGAAAAAGGAAGCAAAGAAAAAGATTCAGCAGTTGACAAATCCTCACTGTTGGATGGCTCTCAAAGTTGTGCAGACAGCCATTAAGTTTAAAAGCAAGGTAGTGCAGAGATTAAGATAGCTCATTTCTTATTTGGATGCAAGAGCTGGCAGAAGGGACAGAGCCTAAGCCCTGACTACCACGCAACCCACAGTAGGGAAGGGCTGTCCTACAGCACAGGCACCCAGGGGGCTAGTAGTACAAATCTATTTTGACTACTAGGGGTGCCTAACCATTCAAGCTTTAGTTTGAGGAAAGGGAAATCTGAACTCCCCCCTAATGCTGATACCGGAGACTTGATTAGCATTTTTATACAACAGCGATGGGTTCCAGATGGGGTTTTGATGGACCCTAAGTCACTGGCAGCTGCAATCTTATACCAGAGAGTTAGAGAACTGGTTAATAGGGAATAACAGTTACAGGAGAAACATGCAGTACAGTCAGATAAGCTGGAAGTGATACCTCATTAGTTCTTCTCAGAAGCCGTAACCGTGGGCTTGCATCCTCTTGCACTATGCAGTTAGCATCAGTATTTTGCATTTTAACTTTTGTGAGTAGGCCCCAGCTTAGCATGAGTTTCAGAGTCATCAGTCCTCTCCTTGATGGTTATAAAGCATTTATTTGGCATCGCCTAGACAGTCCAGCATTACCCATCACATGCACACATCTTAATTTGGTCTGTTTTTTAAAATTGGAAATCCCAAGGGCTCTGCAGCTGGGTACTGTGGCCTGGTCAACATGTCAGAGTGCCTTATTTTATGTTATGGAACTGTGTGGTACATGTCTTTCATTTTCCAGCCTGTGTGTCTGCTTGATGTTTGCCTGTGTCAGACACAGTGGGCCTTGAAGGAAACTATCACAAACAGGCTTTTACAAAGCAATTAACCCTTGCCATTGCCCTGGACCACTGTTCTAACGCATATCTACTTTACCTATCAATCAATTTCCAAAAGCAAACCTCTAATACCATTTTCTAGCCATTAATAGCACAAAGGGTGGCTCAGGAAAGAAGAGTAGAAAGGTGATCCCTTCAGCAGAACTTCCCACTGTCTTTTACCTGCTTTGTCAGAAGGAGGTGGGAACTGTTAAAGATCATTTCTGAATGCATCTAAAGATGTCTGTTAAATCTGACAGAGAGTGTGAGAGAGAGAGATTTCCAGTTAAATTGCTTGATGAGACTAAACACAGAACATTTTAATTACCTGGGTTCAAAAGCCATCTCAGGTCATAAGAGATAATTGATTTGCTCCAATGTAGACCAATGCAGAATATTTGTTTATCTCAAAACAATGATGAGCAGTCTAGAATGAGGCATGGTCTGCTCCAGACTGGAACAAGAGGAGTGCTGCAGGTCAGGAGGGACTTTGATTTTCTGTAAGCAGATACAGCTAGAATGAGAGAGACAGAATGGATACAATGGAGAGAAAAAGCTCACATACTGTTTAGTTAGAGATGATGCTTGGACCTAAACATATTATTAAAGAATGCCTCTATACTACTTATTTACAATAAAGAAGAAATGGGATTCTGGATGTGCTCTATCATAAAAAAACAGACCAGACAAAGAGATTCATACTATTAATTTCATATTTATATATGTTGGTCCTGATTAAAAGTTCCTAATATTTCTATTACTTTCTCTTTTGATGTCTGAGACATGAATTATTGTAGCAAGGTATAGGATGGGGGAGGGACAGGAGGGAAGGGAAGGGAAATGTTGTACAGACTGCTACCTCCACATTTTTCTAGTTTCCACAGCCCTACTGGGTACTGAGAAGAGTTCTTCAAAATGAAGGGGGATCAGGGAAAAACTTAAGTTGATATATCTATCAGTTTGGGGTTTTTTGAGCAGTCAGCTTGTGAAGACAAAAACAGCTAAGGTGCCAGTGGTCAGCCAGCCAGCCTGCAAGGGACCTGGATTCCGGGCAGTGTAAAGTAAAGGCAACTGCACGGTGGTTACTGCATATTTATTTAATATTTGTATAATCGAATATTAAATAAGTGCACAGTAACTGAAGTTACTTCACACTAGTGCCAGAGAATGCCTTTTTAGTGACTTTACTGCACAATAGCTTAATAATATTGTGCAGTAGTCTATTAGCACTTGGTGCTGTGATGTGCTACTGCACAGTATTGTTTTGCTACTGTGCAGCTAGTGCAGGGTGGGCAAAGTCTGGCCCATGGGCCAGATCTGGCCAGCAGTGGACTCCATTTCCCAGCAGCCCCTGCCTGCATGGAGACCCCATCACCAGCCATGCTGTGATAGCATGGGCCTGGGGTTTCCATGAAGACTGGCCCTAACAGTACTGGCAGGGTGTGTGCTAGGGCAGGGAGCTACTCCAGAGCCAGGCTGGGATCTTGCAGTGGTGACAGCATGGCCCAGAGACAGGGCAGAGCTGCAATCTGCAGCCTGCATGCTCCTGGCAGAGGTGTACAGGCAGCAGATCGTGACTCTGCCTTGGCTCCCTTCAATGGTAACAGCAAGGTCTGGAGTTAGGGCAGAGCTATGATCTGCTGCCTGCACACCCGAGCTAGTTAGTATGTTTTACAATTCTCTGTAATTTGGTTACTGTCTTCTTCTATTTTCAGTTAACTTGACAAATCTCTAGAGAGGATATTGTGTTATTAAGAAGAGGAAGAAAGGGAATTATTTTACATCAAGTATCAAGGATTTTTTGAGGTGATATCTTTCAGTGATAGCCTCGCATCTTGAATAATTCTTAGACTAGCATGGCTACAGCATCACTTTTACACCAAGTGATACTTTTTATTTTTCCCTTTTTCCATGTTTCTTGAATTGCCAGAGCTAGCAGTCTTGCAGTATGGATTGATGCTCCTGGGATAGTGTGTATTATAACCTCACTCTCTCTCTCTTTGGTGTCTCTGGACCTAGGTCTTTATGATAACATGATGCAGTATCATGCCAAGGTTGCCTTAGACACACCCATTTTAAATACAGAGGCAAACAATTGAACATAATGGCAACTGGCATTTTGCATTTACAACTGTCTGAATATTTATTTCACTGTGAACAACTACCTGGCTTATGACAAACAATACGGCCAAGCATTGCTCCCTACTGTGGATGAAACCTTAAAAAAAACAATTAAAAAAAAGGTAGCAAACTGATAATTATTTTCACAATGGTAATAGGGCTGTCAATTAATTGCAGTTAATGCACATGATTGACACATTAATCTGTTCTTGCATTCATTTTTTTTATCATGTTAATCATCCACATGGGTTGGGACCCACACTTGGGCTCCACTCCATCACCTCTGGGCTGCCCAGCAGGGCATCAGTGGCAGCACAGAGGCCCACAGGGCAGCCCAGGCATGGGCTCTGGCTAGCTGCAGCAGGAGTGGGGGAACACACACAGACATGCACACAGACACACAGGAGCAGCTGCAGCCTGCACACTGCGTGTAGAGCAGCACAGCACTGGTAACTGTATGGAGGGGAGGGGAGGGGCGAGGGGAGAGAGAAGGGGTTGGGGGGACAGAATGAGGCCCTCACATTGAAGGAGGGAGTGGGGCAGGGGCTGGGGTGGATGGTGCTCCAGAGCTGGGGGCAAGTTGTGGGATGGAGCTGTAGGCAGCTTTTCCAGGGACATGGGGGGGAGGGAGTTGCAGCTCCCCAGTGCTGTGCACACCCCTGGGGAAGGCCTAGGAGGCACATGCCCCCCTGATTTGTATGTGGGGCAGAGGCAGGCTGCCCACTGTGTGCTGGGGCTCTGTGACCTGCTGGTGTTGCTCCAGGAGCTGCCAGGTGGGAAAGGGATGCAAGGTGTGGCCAGTGCATGGCTCCCAGGGCAAAGGCAACAGGGTACAGAGCCCCAGCCCACCATGGGCAACCCACCTCTGCCCCATGCACAAATCCAGGGAGTACATGCCCCTCCATACCTCTCCCAGGGTGCACACAGCAGCAGGGTGCTGCACCCGCCCCATGACCCTGGACAAGCTCCCTCCCATGACCCATCCCCACCCCTGTCCCACTCCTTTCCTCACCATGGAGGCCTCAATGTGCTCCCCCAGAGAGTGGCGCTGTCTGTGTCGTTGTGAGTCCGTCTCTCTGTACATCTGTCTATCTCTGTGTCTGTGTTTGTCTGCCCCTCACTCCCAAGCCACATGCCCCTCCCAGTCCTGATGCTGCCTCTCACTCCTGACCCACACTACTTGCATAATTTTGCATAATTTTGAGTTTTTCTGGGCATAATCTTGAATTTTTAGCTGTGTGATTTAAAATTGCGATTAATTGCAACTAATTTTTTTTATTACACAATTAATTGCGATTGTGAGAGTTAAGCTACACCCACAAAATAAATCACCATCTCTTGTTTTAATATGGACTGGTTAATTTCCTTTATTTCTCGTGAACCATAACTTTGATGGAATAAGGTATAACAATAAACACAGTCCTGAGAGATGAGGAAGACATCGTGTCTGCGGTTCAACAAAAATAACTCTTCTGCACAACCATGATGTCTCTCTTAGATAAATAACATCTTATATATATTTAGTTCCTTCACCCTTTGAGAACTCTCAATTTCTTAGTTGCTTGCCCCGTTCTCCTCTGCACGGGTCCCAAGCAAGTGGCAATTCTGTGTCACCTAATATTTCAAAATACTACTGATATCAAAATTGTGGGGTTCTCTTCTCTTTGTTAGTTTTCATACACTCTTATTTCTTTCTCTTAATGTTAAGTCTCTGGGATGTTACCCAATGTCTTCAGAAAAAATGCTTGCCTCGCATGTTTCCTGAACCATTATGGCTACATCACCCCAATACCTGACACTTTTGTTGTTATTTTTGTTGTTGCTTGTATCAAGGTACTTCCTTAACTATTTTCAAGTTTTGTTCATGGTGAACTAAAATGATTTGGTGCTTTGCACTATGATGAAACTGGAAATATTTTTTCACAAATATTTTTGAGTCAAAGAGCATAGATGGTCCAAAGACTACATTCTAAGCTACATAAGTCACATGGACTGGAAAAATATTAACTGAGAGGCTGATTTATTATTATACCCAAGCATTCAGATTTAACATTTTTTAATTCTTCCTGTGTGTTTTGTGTTTGTTTCTTTTTCTTGTGTTCTCATGCTCTAATAGGATGTTTTTGCCTCATCTATATGTGTGTTGGGCAACCTAAATCTCGCTCAGGCAATTCTTGCACTTGAATATATCTTGTTAAAGAAGTTCCTATATTTCAGTAGATGGCAACATAGTAGAACACAACCACAAGAGTGATATAACTTCAAATTTATTGGTTTTAGGAACTCATCTTTTAATACAGACGAACAATCAATGCTCTGGGCAACCCTGTAACACCCTTACTGAAACGCTTGCATTTTTTATAATCTATTAGAAGTTTACTTGCGTTTACTAATTAGTATTTAAATGTTCAGCCTTGAAAATGACAAACTAGAAATAGAGCTTGGAAGCTCTTTTAATTTATATCTGTTGAAACTTTGGCCCATTGTCTATAAAACCCAATGGACTGAATGAAAAGGTAGAATTCTCTAGAAATTAACTGAGCAATTTGTCAGACATGGACTGAAGGCTTCAATTCTATTGCAACACTTGATTTTGATAATTGTTAACTCTTGTTTTCAATAAGATCTGGCTTTTAAATTTTGGGCTAGTGACAGAAATTACACACAAACTGGTATAAATGATCAGAAAATAGTTCAAATCTGTAACACAACAGAAGTTCAGTGCATATAAACAACTTTCAAAATGGCTGAAACTGGTTTAAGATGAACCCGGATGGATATAGTATCCGACTTAACTGATTAAGGTTAAATTGGTTTATTGAACTTTTGTACCAGATCCCCTTCAGATTCAAGTTAACTCAGTCCCCCCATTATCCCAGGATACTTTGCACCTCCCCTGCAACCTCTCCCCAATTTTAGGGTGGGCAGGCTAGCCTTGGCCCAAGCTGTCTGCTCCAGCTGAGCAGGGAGGCATGTTCTAGCACCCCCTAGCTTCTGGCATGAGTCTCTGCAGGCATGTGGCTCCATTTCCAAAATCAAAAGTTCACATGCTTATCAGTTCAATCAATGCAGTTTAGACTAACCTGTGAAGATTGAAGCAATTCAGCCTTGAGCTTTTTGACTGTCTCTACTTAGCTTGCTCAGGCAAAAAGACCTTCTCCTTAAATGGCAGTGAAACTACTGCCTATCATGAACTCTGCATGATTCCTACATTTCAAAGGGACCCATGCAAGAAAAGAGAGAAAAGTCCAGATTTCCTAGTTGATTTAAAAATTTAGAGACTCAGGATATAAACAGATGTCAGTTGCATAAGTAGGAGGGTGCCCTGGACAATGACTTGAGGGGGGCAAAAAAAAGTGTCCACTGCTGGCAGCTGCAAGATTGCGATCTGGGTGGCAATCTGAAGTCATCACTTCTGCTTTGCCCTGGTCTCCCTGTTGTATCCCTGCACAGCATGAAGGGATGTGGGCCCCCAGTGCATTTACAGTGTAAAACCTGTGCAGAAGCATGGAAACAATAGAAACAAAAATCAGATCTGTATACAGAGCTGGCTATAGGGGATAAAGATGTGAAGAGTCATTATACCCTTTGAAACTTTGTGCACAGCTACCTTCATTCACACACATCTCGGTAGTGGTGAGAAAATCTTCAGGCAAGCTGAAGATCTGCATTGACTCCAAAACCACTTCAGATGGCACTGAAAATATATCATTAACTATTACCAATGATCACAACCAAGCTACCTGATTTATCCAGGCCAAAAATGTTCATTGTGTATAGTATTAAGAATGGGTTCTGGCATATTGAGATAGATTAGTCATTCAGGTACCTGGCAATATCTTTGGAAAGACACCATGACCCAAGAGAGACTAAATCTTGAGACACTTGACAACAGGTAGAAACTCAAGGGCAAGCATTTGAAAAAGTAAAGAAAATTATAAGCCAGGCACCAGTCCTGAAGGGCAGCACCATGCTAAACAGTTAGAACCACAGCGTGACGCTTCAGAAAGAAGCCAAGGAGCAACATACACAAAGCCAGCAGCTAACAGCCTTTGCTAGTATAAACCTGACAGGCACAGGATGAACACAAGAGCTGCTTGCTGTGCTATTTGGAATGGAATAATTTCATTAGTTTGCCTTCAGGAGCAAGGTGGATGTGCTGTGTGATGTGCTGCATTACAAATCATCATGAAAAAGCTATTTCTGAGTGCACCTAGATGACTAGAACCCATGGTTAGACTATGGTGAACTGAGGAGTTGGCATAAGGTACTGTCCAGAAAAGTCATTAATAGTGGCAGATACATTGAGCTGGACATACCTATGTAGAGTACAACACAGATGGCTCTGTGGAACAGGAAATAGAGCCTATCAACATGTTACATTACCTTTTATGAGGCTAATTCTGGGTTCCAAACAATCCAACAAATCATTCGAAAGAAAGAAATACTCCAGACAGAAGGATAGTTTGTATATGCACAAGATATGATTTTGTTTAAAGCAATAAGTACAAAAGATCTTAGCTGGTATCATGAGAGAGGTGCGATGCCAGTTTTACACATGGGGATAGAGGCACGCTGAACATAATCTACTGGCCAGGCATGAGTGCCCCTTGAAGAGCAGACAGAAAGCAGTGTAAAATTTGCATGTAGGACAGTGCCTGACAAAAGAAGGAGACTCACCAGTTTTAGGAAATTCAACCTACTACTGGGAAGAAGTTGGAGTAGACCTATTCACTGTTTCTGATAGGAACTGTGTGGTCACAGATGACTACTACTCCAGTTTCTAGAATAGGAAATTATCTAGAGGATATTAAGGCAAGAACAACAGTCAGGAGATAGAAAGTGTATTCTCGTGCACCTGACATATTGTACTGAGAGAATGGGCCGTTGTATACTGAGCTGGAATTGAAGTGATTCAATGCCAAAGAGGAATATGGGCAAAAGAGGTTTATTCCAGGGTAACATAAATCAATTGGAACCAGAATTGGTACTGAAGATAGACAACAGCCTTATGTCCAGATGATCCTTAACTGGCAATGCTGGACACTCATAATACAATCTGTGAGGGACAATATAGTAACCGAGGACAGCTTTGACTGGGGAAGATACTACATTATTTTTGGCAGTCAAGGATTGATAGGTTGGAAAACCAAGACTCTTCTTCCCTTGAGGAACAAACTTCCATGGCACTCATGGCCAAATGACAAGCAGGACACACAAACTGTTCAGAGAACAGCAAGCTGAGCAGGTAGCCAGCTACATTCGAACACGTGGAATCACTATGAACAGCTGAACATATCTGGGTCCAACCATCAAACAGCTATACAAAGAAACAGCAAAAGGCTGCAATAGTTCAAGCTGCAATGGAACACAGGTCAGAGGTGGTAACTAGAGATTCAGGACAGCAATGGAGATAAAATTAGAGGGTTTAGAAAGACCCTTACTAGCAGCCAGTCAGATTCAGGAGAGTCAGAAAAACAAGGTTTGTGAGCAACATAGGTAATCAATGTGATGCATCCAGCAGAATGAAGATACCAACAAACTGAAAACAAATCCCCCACCAAAGTAATAATGCAAATTAGGATTGAGAAACTGGTTCAAAGATGATCTTATTTGAAAGACTATGAGGTCTAACAGGTCACAATGAATTGACAATAAAAGCTGTGTCCCTATGGTGAATTATGTATTCGTAACATCTAGCTGTCAGCAAGTCAGAAAATTATTTTGAAAGACACCTCACCACCACCAATAAATGCTAAAAGGAAAAATGTTGTCATCAACTGAGGTTGGAGGAAGGAGCATGGGTTGCAGGGGGAACATTTTGGAGGAGACCCCAGGAAACCAGTCTGTGTGCACCTTGCTGTATATAATTATTTTTTGAGATGTGAAAATGGTTTTTTTGGCTCACTGTTCAAACTCCCCCCCCCACCAAAAAAGACAAACACTGATTAACCAAATAACCATTTATTTGGTTAACCAGTGTTTAAAACATTTACATTTTCCCCAGAATTTACTTTCTGAAGTATATTTAGAAAATTCTAAATTTTGTTTGAATCAGATTTCTTTTTTAAATTTTGGAATAGAAATTCTAAATTTCAACTCATTTTCTTTTGCCTATAGTCAGCTAACCATAAAATGTGGTATTAGGCCAGTTGGTCGCAAGAGGGGCCTATTTTTATCCCATGAAGCCTTTGCCTTCTCCTAGTTTAACTACTCTGAAGATTAGGAGTAGGGAACATGGTCCCTCAAGAATAACATCACAATGATGTTAATTAGAGTACCTAGTCACATAGTTTGCACCAAGATCTCATGAGGAATGAGGAATAGTGGGCACACCTACACAAGACGCTATGGCGTTGTAGTGTCTGTTAGCAAAAATCATGATGCCACCACTACCTTACCATAGCAGCACACTCCTTGGTTATAGTACATTGCCATGGCTGCGTAGCAGCCAAAAATAATAATGTGCAGCCAACAAAGTGCAGTGTGGACTGTTACTACACTATCTTTATCTTTATCTTCCAAAAGGAAGTATTAAATGACAGCTCCGTAACAAAGGCACCATATGGCCATGTGTAGATGCACCTAGAATATACATACAAATAAGTTGCTCTGGGCACTTCAGGTAATGATGAAACAAAATGTGCTACACAAGTAACTAAAATGCATCTTTATCAATAAAGAATAGGACTTTAAGCAGAGCTACAGAATAATTATCCTAGCAAAAATACATTTTTGCTGTTATAAGCTTTCTTTATCTGTTCTGAGGATTTTTAGTACAGTTATACCAGCAAAAGTGGTAACAGTGTAATCTAGAACTAAAGCTGTAAACTACATGTTTTCCCCAGCTAGTATAAAGTACAAACTGGGGAGAAGGGGGGAACCTGACTTTCAGTTTTCATTACTTTATATAATATATGTATATTATATTAATGTATACTCTGATTACTTTTTAAATCTTTTCTTACCTGAAAAACTTAAGACTCTCATTAAAAAAATCACTTTAGTTACCTACTGTTAACTATACTGTAGAAACATTTGGATTAGTTCATATAACCTCTGCCCAGAAAATCTGTACCAAGCCCCTCCATTCAGCTAGTGTTGTGGAGTCTATAGTTAGTGCAAATTGGTAGCATGGGTTGCTTTTTTTCTAAGCCATGCCCACATTATGTAGAGGAGGACACCCATCCCAGACAAACATACAGAACACTGCATTGGCCAATCTGATTCAGTTTAGTTTCCATAATTGCCTTGGCGGTGACAGTTGTAACAAGATTTAACTCAGATTATCTCCCACTTAGGTTATCTCTGTTCAACAGGCATGATATTAACATTGTGTTTCAGATGTCTAAAGTTTGTTGGTAGCATGTTCAGATAACAGGATTAATATGCAGAGGGTGTGTCTACATGAGATGTTTACTGCAAAACTGCTTAATTAGCTCCCCAAGAAAGTCTCGGAGTCTACACGTGCGACCCTGTTAAGCCCCAGGAAACTAATTAACCCTGCAGCAGATTGCTACTTGTAAATACAAGTACTATCCTGTAGCAGTGTTCTTTAGTGTGGAGCAATGCACATGTAGATGCTGACGGGGCTGGCTGGGGCACAAGGGTGCTTCAGTACAGGGACTGCCTGCCAGCTAGCCCCATACTGGAGTATCCTCATGCCCCAGCCAGCCCCTCTGTAGCACATTGAGCTGGGTTGGAGCAGCCCCAGGCTGGCAGGCTGACCCCCTGGACCCTGTGCCAGCTGAGGCTGCTCCAGCCCTGCTCAACATGCTGTATCCTGGGCGCATGTTCAAATGTGGTGCCTGGGAGCAATAAACTTCTGTGCGATATATGCCAGAGTTTATTATTGCTGTCTGCTGACAGCATGTGTAGATGCATCCAGAGTATAGGATCACATTTTATTTTCATGATATCTTAATATTATATCAGATCAGATATTATAGTATGTTTTATACATAATGTGGACAGAATACAGAAAAAGCTGTGTTATCCGGCACTGTACCATTTGGAATGCTCCACTAACCACCATCTGTCAATATAAATCTTCCTTTCAAGGGACAGAGCAAAAGTGAAACTGGACATCCCACTTCTGGTTTTGCCACCATGAGCGAAGTCCCACTTCTTCCTTCTGGACCACGGCCCAAGGCAAATCAGCCTGTATGGGGCCCCCCTCCCTGTCCCTTGGCACACTTGACGCCAGGGAGGGGAAAGCCCTGGTGTACCGATGTGGCATATTTGATTAACTGGCATATTTAATTAACTGGCACCCCGCATCCACCATGGATGCCAGATAGCAGAGCTTTTACTGTAAAACTATTCTTATATTGTGCTTCTATAATGGATTTTAATTTTTTTAACTATTGCATGTTTTACAGGAAAAACAAATAGCTCTCATAGCATGACTTCTCAGCTAAGTATATAAACTAAATGTATTTCAAATAATACAAACTGGTGCTGCAACAATTCAATCCCTCCCTGCCAATCTAGAATACAGAGCCCAGCTCAGTGGAATGAATCTTTCCATTGCAGTGGATCAGGCCCATGGTTTCCACCCACATTTGTCAAGTATTAAAACAATAACTGATGCTACGCCTGATCTTTTTTGGTTTTCTTGCATATATTCCTGTCTCACAGGCCACTCAGCTCAGTCTACAGGTTCTAGTTTTGTGACCCAGAAGATATGTTGCAATGTACAAGAATTCAAAGCTAGAACTTCAGATAGCAGCATTTTTAAAAATATCAATTCACTGGGGGCTAGAAGAATGGAAAGGGTAGAAATGAGCACATGGTACATCGTGTACATCCTGCAAAGTGCACACACACATACACACACTGCTTATCAATCCAAATAAAAACTGTAAGGTATAATTCAAATGTAATAGGTTTTATAAAAAAAAGCCTAATTTTTGATCGACTTAATTTTAACATACAGCTCCAAGTAAAGCTGGTATTTCTTAAAAATACATTTTATTTATGTTGCTGTTTGATGAATCAGAATTAATCTCTAGACCTAGCTGTTCATTGCAGAACACACAATTTACTTAGGGATTGTGTTGACAGTTTATCACTGAAGTTTTTAAATGAATGGAGTAGCTGAGGCCCAGATAAATACAGAATTTCACTTATATATTGTGTACCAGGATCCACAAATAAGAATAAAAACTGGAAGTGTTGTGACACAATGCAAAAGTATTAGGTAGCCTCTTTTCACACTCTGACAACAAAGATATACACTGAGGTAAATGGGTTACAGGGAGGCAGAGTTTTTTGTGGCTGCTTCTTGCATTGCTAGAAACTTGCAAAAGTCCTTGCAAATTAATATTGTGCAAATGGTCCTTCCTGATTTAGGGCTAGCTACAGTGGAGTGGAGAGACAGAGAACTGGACAGTAGCCTGTCTGCTTAGTTGGCTTGCTGAAATAGAGATGATAAACTCTTTTTTGGAAGGATCATGTCTTTTGTTTGCCTTTAACCTACCATGTGCACCTATGATTTGGAGATGATGATAGATAATAACACATTAAAAAATCCTGGCAAATACTAGGTAGAAATCCATGCTGTAAAATTAATTCTGCTCTGTGGTTCCTGCCCCCATATTCTCTTATTCTCTTAGTGAAATGGAATAATTCCTGGCTAAGAGATAAAGCCTGGGATTCAGGAGACTTGGATCACACTCTAAATTCTGCTACTCTTCCTGTGTGATCTGGAATACATCATTTTGTGCCTTTATTTCCATAGACATATACTGGGGGATAATACATACCTTTTGATGTGGGATTTGAACTCTTTAATTTTGTATACACATTAAACAACACAGGTGTGTTATTATACAAATCTCCTATAGACAAACATCACACAGACTTGATTCAAAATACTTTGAGGCTCTAGGATGGGAAGTGCCACAGTAATGTCAAGTGTTGATGGTAGCATGAGATCCAGTAACAACTGCTGGTAATGGAAAGGAAGACACTAGGTAGTTTTAAAGAGGGGAAGATACTCTCTGGGTATCTAAGGGATTGGAACATACTTTCTCCAAAGGCTTTTGGGCTTTGCATTATTAGATGATCATATCCTCAACCCCCTCTGGATGGTGGCAAATCCCTGCCCCATGAAGACATAATTGGGTGGAAACAGTACAAGATGTGCCCTCTAGAGTTTCCCTACTGTGCTGTTTTTTTGTGTGGCCAGTATGACTTTAGTGTTTGGTAAGAACTGACTCGATTGTCTTTTCAGTTTCAAGGGAACAGCAGTGATCAAAGGTCTTTTCTAACTGAGACGAGATTTAAGAAAAATAGCTTTTCATACTCTTTCATTCTTTTTTATTCATCCTCTTACTAAGAAGACATACTGATATGATTATACCCAGTTATGCACATTTTTTCTTCATAGAGAGTTGTACTTCAGGTTTACAGATGAGAATAATTGAATTGAGCTCAGTTGCAATTCATCATGCAAGTAATTACAAAGCAATAGGGAGGTGGAAGGAACAATGGTCAGCAGCACTGGGAGAAGGTAAGCTCCATGGGGCTGCTGTGGAGTCAATGTCACCTCCTCCATAGCTGGAGGAGGTATCATTGACTCCAGCCCACAATGCACCAGCCAGCATAACTGAGTGCATACACTAGGCAAAATAATCTGCACCAGATACTGCTCTCCACCTGCCCCCAAGTATGCAGGAACAAAAATAGATTATGACTTTCTGAGTTGCATCTTGTCCCTGTTCTGCTCCTGAGCACTGTTACATATTGTCCCTTGTTCAGGGCTAGTGGCAAAGCTAGACCAGAACCCTAACTGATGACCAAATGCCAAGGGTAATAGTTCAATGGCATGATAACACTGGTTTTTGAACTGAACATGTGCCCTTGAAGGACACCCAAGAAACACATATTAGACATTTGTTTGCAATGGTGTTGAATATTATGATGTAATACAAGAGGAAAAAATAATAAAATGTAGAAGCACACTACTCCAAGCTGAGGTCTTGGACACAAATATGTTTACACCAGTGTAATAACCTATATCGGTTTTGTGCACCACTGTAAATTATAATGGGATCTAGAGAAGACAGGTGACCAGCTCTAGTAGGTTAACTAGGTAACTGAAAGCTGTATGGGATAGTACAAGGACTTCATCCCTTGGTAGAAGGGAAGCAGGTAATAATATTTGTGCCATCAGCAAATAGCTACTGTGGAGTACACTGCGAACACAAGGCACCTATAGCAACATATCTTAGGGCTTTGTTACACATTACACTTTAAGCTTCGTAAATGTTAATTAATGCTAGTGTTAGCTCAAATTTAGAGCAATCACATGTTCAGGCTAAAAACCTTCTCTCACTGTCCCTAACTTGCACAGCCATGACTTGCCACTCTAGGGCTGGTGAGCAGGGGCCACCCTATAGGTGAGGTGATTCAGGACAGGCTTCTATCCCTGCTCTAGGTGGGGGTTGTTTTGGAAAGATGGGTTGGTGGGGGTGGGAGTATAAGACTGGAAGGGGGAGAGTTTAGTGTTGGGATCTGGTTAATGGAAATGGGAGGTGGAGAGGTAATGGGTAGGAATGGTGGCTGAGGACTGGGTGGTTAAATGAAAGAAGTCAGTCACTGAAGCCACTAAAGGATAACATACAAAAAGTGAAAAAAATTAAAAGTAAATTAAAGAAAATATCATGTATGAATAAATTGGGACCAGGATTGGGATTGGGTTTAGGTTTGTGATTGGGTCTAGGTAGCCCCAGCTCATGGGGACACTTCTGCCCCAGATGGGAAGCCTAGCTCATGGGGAAACCAATTTGGCCCCTTGCTCCTCCCTCCCTCCCCACCAGCTCTCCCTTCTGGATTAGTCTGTGCCCCTCTGAGATTCCTGGCCATGTCACACCCCTGGGGATGGGAGGGGGAGTTAGCTTGGTGACAGTGACCCCCTGGCTACTCGTGTTTGGGTGGTAGAAAGTTTGTCTACATAGACAAGGAGTGTGGGGCAAGGGGACAATGTATCCTGAGATGCTGGAGGACTGAAACTTGGGCAGCTTATCTCTGGGGAGTGGTCACACATTTGTGGACACTAGGGGTGCATCCAGATGAGGGGGAACATGTGTTTCCCCGAGGACAAGTACCGGTGGCACACTTTGAGCTGTATTACTTGTCCCTGGGGAGCACTCATGCCACGTGGACACTGGTGTGTGGCAGGTTACCTTTGGTGGGGTAGAGGAGGCTGAGGCCAGCAACTCTGCTGGTCCCAGCAGCTTTATATGGGGTCCTGGGGGCTTCTGGAAGCTGCAGCCACAGTGCTCTTGCAGCAGGGAGCCTGGCCGGCAGCTGGAGCATGGCTCTGGTTGGTCAGGCTCTGGTTTTGGGCAGCACATGCTACCACCATGTGCACCCTGCTTTTTCTGGTGTAGGTTTTTTTGACCCTTTCAAAGTAGCAGCACAAGGGAGGCCTGTATGTGCGCTGTATGCCACATATTGCACATCCACACTCATCTGTATGTGCAAAATTATGGTGCATTAAATTTAGTACCTGTAATAACAGGTACTAATTTAATGCGCTGTAATTGGGACTACTGCACAGTAGTGCCAGCTCATGTTTTTTACATGATGCTAATGCACAGTACATAAATTTTACTGCACATTAATGCATTAGCATGGCTTTTGCCATGGCATGCCATGCACAGTAGAATTAGTCTACAGCTCTTCTAGCATCTCGTGTAGATGCACCCAGTGGGAAAAGCACAATTAAATAAAATCCTCCCTTCTTTCTCCCCCCATCAATTAGGAGACTGAAATGGGAAATTATGATACCAGTGATGCAGTCTGTAAATGGATTTTTTGAGCATTTGTGTTCATGGCTAGATGGCCTTGCATTCCCTTAGAGTCTCAGACTAAACTCTTGAGAAACCAAGAGTATTTAAAATTTCCTGTCCTTGTTCTCCCCTTACGAAAGTCACAAAACAGAGGCCCTATAGCAATTTACAGGTTCTGAGTTCCATTTAAGGTCAGCTCTCCCTGGGAAATGACATAGAGGACATGTGATTTCTTGTTGATATCTCTTCATCAGTTAGTTGACATTTCTTCTGAGAAGGGACTGCAGCTAGTTTGTCTCTGAAATGTAACTACAGACCAGCTTAATGGGCACTGATGTATGAACATGCAAAGCAAGCTGGTCATGTTTATACCACAGGTAATAAAGTTAGAAGGTATAATGGAAAAAAAAGACAAATCTGACAGACAGATAGAGTAACATACACAGAATAGACAACAATTTATTTAATTTTTTAAAGACCGTCATAACTAAAGGAAGTGAATTACTTGAGTGGAGCCTTTGGCAAAATCACATTAAATCTAACTAGAGGTTTCTCTGCCTGATAAGATAGAGACTCTGGGGGCTGGTCTCAGTGATCTTCCCAAGGTCCCTTCCAGCCCTAATGTCTAAAGTCTATGAAACTGTCATATGGTAGAATATAAACTGTTACCTCTGCACAACACCTGATATTTGTAAGGATAAGGAACATACGATATACACTTAGAGTTGTTTACAATTTTTTAGAGTTAATTATGGAGATGAAATTTGAACTCATTTTGTGCCTTGAAAAGCTCTTCAAGTTACAAGGCTTTTGCATGAAACACTTGAAAGTGAAAACTGGCACTCTATTGTGGTTCTTTTTATCTACAGAATGATTGTCGCAAGGGATTTTTATTACCATTTATTTATCACGCTCCAATGGGCAATAAGTATAGCCTAATCCCATCACATGCTGAGCTCCCTATTAAAGCCAATGGGATTTGAGGGCATTCAGCATCTTATAGAACTGGAGCTTTAGTGAGGGGAAACAAAGGGTTTCGCACCAGTTTTCATAGACCAAACTCCCTAATCAGTTCCAATGACAGGAGGATTGAGCCCTTATTGACTTATTACAATACAAGTTTTGAAGAGGTTAATGCAGAAAAAGGTCATGCATTTAAAGCATGACAAATTTAAACTAAAGCTGATAAAAATATGGAAATGTTATTCTACGGGATTTGGAGATTTTGCCATTACTTTCTTCTGAAGTAAGGGCAACACTTGAAATCACAGAAGAGTTCTGAACAAGTCTGGAGAGAAATTTCAACATCTTTGATTGAAATGAAACATCCTTGTTTCCAAATCAAAGTATTTCATATCGGTTTCTTAAGCTTCCCAGATAGATTGAAGTTAATCCTTGCATCTGCTTGAGGCCCTGCATCCAATCAGGCACCTCAGTGACAGCTCAGCCAACAAGAAAGGCCTTGATGCATTTGGCAGATGAGGTCTGACCGAAGGACAGGCAGCATGTGGGCTTCAGAAACTGAGAACAACAGCTCCCCTACCAGAGCAGTTCAGACATATGCAGATATTAATGAAGACTCGACTTAAATGGTGACTCGACTAGTTATTTCCACTACTGGACCCTCAGATGCCATCATCAGTTCAGTGGAAGTGCTTATACTTTTGATCCAGTAAAGCATTGAAGCATGCATGTTACCTGAAGCTTGTGTGAGACTCAAGGTTAGGCAGATGCCCAAGTTCTTTACTCTGTTGAAGCCTCTAGGAAAAGGACCTCCTTTGATCCAGTTGTCAGCATGAGGCAGAACAGTAGAAAGAACAGCTTTGTCCTGGAATAGAACATAAAGGCCCCTATGCAGCCGTCGAATAAGTTATGGTTGTTTCTAAGTAGAGCACAATCCAGTTGCCAGCCTTTTACTGTTCTCAAGACAGCAATGCTCACTTCAGTCCAGGTGTCTGCTTTAAAATTTATGGCCAGCACATCCATGTGTGCTAATCACAGGTGTTTAATGAGAAAACAGCCTTTTAACAAGATCATCCAACAGTGACTCGCAATCTCCTTGCGCTGCATGAGTGGCGATTATAGTATAAGAGGAGAAAAGGTCATTTGAGGAGCTGGCAGGGGAAAGAAATGGTATCCATTTTGGTTGGCAGGACCAAACCTTGGCTTCAAATATACCTATGGAAAACAAATGATAGATGGGGATTGGCTTTATGTATTTGAGGGTAGAATTAGCCTGAAGATGCTTCCTGCTGGGAAAATGCCTAATCAAGATAAAGGTGTTTAGTTGCAGGCTCATATCTGTCTGTTTTCACAAAAAATGCTCATATTGCCAAACTTACTATAAGTTTCAGTATATTTGCTGTTTTTCTTACAGCCCTAGTTCCTAGTGTCATGTGAATATGAGAGAATGTCAGCCTTTAGAAAGGAAGTATCTGGTCCTTCTGATAAAATTGAACATAACATCCAAAAGTGCTCCTGCAGCAGAAGGCTAGCAGAGTCTCTCTCTCTCTCTGTGGGTGCATCTACATAAGCTGCTTTACTGCAGGGCCCCAGGAGGTGGGAGAAGTTTGCTGCTGGTTAACTGCAAATCTGCTCCCACTTCCCTGCACATGTAGATGCCTGCTCAGGAGCACTTGAGACTATTTTACGCTCGAGTAAACTGCTCCTGGATCAAAGGCATGTATAGATAGTCTCTCTCTCTCTGTATATAGTGTATGTGTGTCTTTGTGTGCATATATATAGAGAGAGTGTGTGTCTACATGTGCATTAGATCTGAAAGCAGTTTACTTGTGAGTAAACTACAGGCAAATAAACACTACCAGGCAGGCATCTACATGTGCAGGGAAGCAAGACCAGGTTTGCTGATAATGGCAGAAAACTGCCCCTGCTTCCTGGGGCCTTGCACTGGGTCCCTGCTGCCATCAGGATGAGCTCTAGGCTCTCCCTGGGTACTAGCCCAGGAGCTGGCAGTATGTATGTATGTATTAGGGCTGTGTGAAGCTTCGGTCACTGATTCGATTAGGCCTGATTCAGTAGCCGAATCCCCAAATCCATATTGAATCAGGAGACTCTTTAATCTCTCCAAATTGAATCAGAACCCTCCACATCCATTTGGAGAGATTCAGAAAGATTCGATGATTCAGACATACACACAGCTTTAAATGTTTTTTCTACATACCTCAAGGTACCAGTCGCTCATGAATGCTGCAATGCTAGGGCAGATGAAGCATCCCATGGGAGTGCAGGGGGGTCTCCAGCATGCTCAGCAGCAGACCCGAAAGTGGACCAGAAGCATTTCCAGTCCACTTCCGGGTCCACTGGAGAGCACATGGGGGACCCCCCCTCCCATCAGCAACTGGTGCCTCCTGGATCTGGGGGGTCACCGAGGGTCCCCCTCCTCCCTCCCGTGGTCAATTGCGAAGTCATCTGATGCAGGGGAAAGAGGGGTCTCCCATGTGCTTGGCAGTGGACCGGTTATACTTCCAGTCCAATTCCAGGTTCGCCGCCAAGCATGTGGGAGCCCCCCCAGTGCTCCTGTGGGATGCTCCATCTGCCCATCGCAGCATTCACGAGCTACCCCTGGTATCTCAAGGTATGTAGAGAAAACTTTTAAAGCAGTGTCTATGGCTGAATCGCTGATTCTTGTAATCAGCATTGAATCTTCAGATTCAGATTCAGTGAACGAATTGAATCACTGTCCCCGATTTGGGCCGAATCTGAATCAAGTATGGCCCATTTCACACAGCCCTAGTATGTATGTATAGTGCATGTGTGTATGCACACTAATATATATACATATATGTGGGCGTGTCTACATGAAACACTACATTGCTGTAGTGTCAGCAGTCACAAACTATGAAGCCAGGGCTATGACAGTGTAATGTCAAAAAATATCTATGCACCGCTGTGACTGTGCAGTACCAGCTGGTACTATATAGTCATTTAGTACTTGCTTTAGATGCTACATCACCATAGTGACAATCTACAGTGATGTAGCTCATCACGGTTTCTGCCTGCCCATTCTGCATCACCCTAGCAAGTACTAGATGACTGCACAATGCTAAATTACTTTAGCAAGTACTAAATTACTGCACAGTACCAAATGCGCAGTCAAGGGCATGTGTAGACATGCCCTGTATATACAGACTTGCACACATACCTCAGTTGGTATCCAGTGTGTCTGTGTATAATTTTTAAAGCTGATCTCATGGCCTGTCTATACATATGCTTGGTGGTGGGGGTGGCGTGTTCCTGGGCAGCCCCTGTAATTAATATGCCACATTGTGATGTATATTAAATCCCTGTGCATTTAAAAATGACTACTTTATCTAAACCTTGTTTGACGTGAAGGAGCATGTGTATAACCACTCCTGATTTTTTAGGATCTGATCATGATTGATGACTACTTGGACTTCTGCCATACAATAGAAAAGAGAGGCAGTTTGCCATATTAGTTTGAAGTTAGGAAGAAAACAGAGTAGATTTGCACCTTATCAACTAAGAGATACCTAAACTTTTGTAAGCAATGGCATACTTCATCAGGTGTTATGAAGGGGCTACAGGAAGTAATGCCTTGGTAGGAATAGGAGTTAAGGGATACTAGATAGTCTGTTGCTAGAGGGACACCATTTGAGGTTGGAGGGCTATCTGTAAGTTAGGGCACCTTTCTCCTCAGTGATTATCTTGAGATGGTTGTCATTTCCTGCTAGGGGTTGGAGGTCAGTAATGATGTATCTAAGGCGTTTCAGTTTCAGGCTGTAGGTAACAACCAAAAGCGTTCTGTTGTCCTTGTCACTGGTTGGTACTGTATGGTATTGTAGCAGGTTGGAACAAGGGCTGAGTCTCGTGCTGTTGGTTTGGGTGGCTACAGTTTTAGAATTGCACTTAACTCCTATTCTCACTAAGGCACCATACCTTGCTCTGGATCAAGATTTTAATTGTTTTCCCTTATCAACATAGACCACATCATCACTGGACCAAATAACACACATTATAATATCCAAGGTTCATTCACCTGATTTTCTACCAATGTCATATATATCATCAAGTGCTTACATTGTCCCTGTGCTGGGCATTGGACAGATGGGGCAATCCCTACATGTAAGAAGGAATGAACACTAATCTGATACATAAGCCTATGGCAGAACACTTTAACCTCCCTGGATATTCCATCACTAACCTCAGGTTAGCTGTTCGTAAACAGCAGAAGTTTAAAAATGAACTTGAATGTGAAATCGCAGAATGAGAAATGATCCACAGACTGGATTATGTTAAGCATTGTCTAAACCAAGACTGTAGATTCTTATTCTGTTACCTGGATTAGATTTTGTAACTCCTGTGTCCTTCAGTGGGTTAACTGCTTTTATTTTCTTTCTCCTACCCATTTTCCTTTCTCCTTTTTCCTCCCCCTTCCTTACCTGCTGTGTTCTAATCACTGTTTCCTATTTAGAAGCTTTGCTACCTTCATAGCATCTGATAAAGTAAGCCACTGCTCACAAAGGCTTGTACATCTCTGATTTAGCTAGATTATAAAGTGTAGGTCTTCCCTGCCTTCTACTTGAATTTGGCAATACTAAACCCAAAGGGATAGGGGAAAGACATAAAGCATCCATGAAGTTGTAAGTTTAATCTTTCAGAGCCCCTACCAGTTTCTGTCCTCAAGAGGTAGGTGCTTGATACCACAGGGAAGAAGTCAGAGCCCAAAGATTCACAACAAAATCCTATCAATCAATGCAGCTTTATTTATAAATGTCTATATTAACCATGAAGAAATGCAAAACTCTTGGTTCGGAGATGATACCTTTTATTAGATCAACTAAGAAAACACAAAAAATCATCTTTTTTTGCAAGCATTTGGGCTCATGTGCCCTTCCTCAGGCTTAGGGAAAAATTAAAGATGTCACAAGTCCCTATAGGCAGAAAAATAAACTTAATTTTGCACAGAGGAAGCTGAAGGTAGATGTCTTTTCCTCTGGGTCCACAAGAGTTCCTTTGTGTGAGATGTGATGGCAGGATTTCTTCCTGGTGGTGTCAGATGGCAGAAAGGCAGGGAAGTGTAGAAATTTGTCTTTGTTGTTTAGCAATGAAGCTCATATTAGACACGGACACAAGAATTTAAAACCTAACTTCTGTTTCATGCCTGCAATTTGTGGCTGTAATTACTTGTCACTTACATGCCTAATATGCAAATACAATTAGAGAAATATCTAAGAGGTGTTAACTGTGGGCACTAAATTGCATCCATATATTGGAGGCACAATAAAAAGGTAGGTTTTAGAAATCTGCCCTGTAATATTTCAGATGCCCATTATACACTGAACAAAGTACTGACCTGTGTTATGCCATCATTTTTTTTATCTCTAATGAATAGGTTAGTATGAAAATATTTTTCTCAGTGAAGTGTTGACAAAGCACTGCTAAATTAGTCTCTAATAGCAGTCTTTAGTAATGTCTCACTTTTGCTAAGTAGGCTTTGCATGGATTGAAAGTTTAACTGTCTGCAAGTCAAGCAGATGTGAAACATATTATAATTGAAATATTTTTTCTGCCACTTTTTAAAATATGGTCTAACTCTGACAAGAAATAGGATGAAACACCCTTCTGATTCTGGCTGCAAATAGGATAAATTATTCTAGCATATTCAGTTGAAGAAAAAACATTTTTGGCTTCAGAAAAACAGTTTTCTCTATATGTTTCATTTTAACATGAGAATAGAAAGAATAACTATGACAGAGAAGATCCATCTCTTCAGATGCAGTAAGTCTTCTAAAGCAGTGGTCTCCAAAGTGGGGTGCACGCACCCCAGGGGGTGCACAAGACAATCCATTGGGGTGCGGGAAGAAAATATTACAACTTCTATTTGTATTTATTTTTTATCTAAAAAAAAAGAGAGAAATTAAGCTTTACTAATATTTAATATACGGATTGACACTGGTGCCCTCACTCAGTCTGTATGTCAGACGGTCACGTGTCACGTGTGGTACGCACGGTATCCTGAGGGAAGAGTGGGAGTTCCACAATGCGGAGGGGTTGACAGTGGCGCCCTCACTCATTCGTTTGCTTTCAGCATATTGCGACGTATATATTGGGGGTGCGTGCTCAAAAATTTTTTACTGATAGGGGTGCATGATCAAAAAAGTTTGGAGACCACTGGTCTAGAGTAAGCTGTGGTGAATACTACATTATCCAAAATCTTATGTGGTCCCAGATGTCCCATCTCTTTTCATTTTATTTATTGATAAGACACAATCATGCATTCAGTGCAGTCATTTTACTATTATGGTGCCTTTATCATGAAAAATGTGCTCATCTGAAACAATTCTTTTTGAGACTCAACAGAGTCTGTATTTTGTCATGTTACAAAAAATACAGGAACTCTCCCTGACTTGTCCATTTTGAATTATTCTTAAGCAGAAGATTAAGGGTTGCTTGGTCTTGTATTTGCCATTAATGTGTGCCATGTTAAATCGTGTTATATACTTGAGTATGAAGACTAAAATTCAGTGGGGAGTCTAGGTACCTTTTTACATCAATAACACTTGAAAAAGTTTTACAATCCAATAAAGAAATACTTAACTTTAATTCATTTTAGGATTTTGTGTTAATGAGGTATCTACAAAGCTCTTTACAAGACAAATTTCTCATACTCAACCCTCCCATTCCCATTTAAAACCAAAAGAGCCAAGTCCTTTTTTAATCCAGCCCAGAAAAAGGAGCTTGTCTTAAGAACTTTTTCTGCTTAGTGAATTTGCCATAGAAGCTCTGACTGTAAAAAATGGGGAGCATCTTCAGCTTCAGTGGGGGTTTAAGGAACTAAACACTTGATAGGAAACATCCAGAACCAGGAAGGAGCTAGTACATAATTTGCAATGTTGGTTTCAATGGATGTTGCTTAGGAGCATCAGCATACTGTCATTCTGCAGCCTCCTGCAATCTCTCGCTACTCCCACTTCAGTTTTCAAATTTGGAAATGTAATACAATGTGGAAATGTAATAAAATGTAAACCTTCTACATAACTTCTCCTTATAGCAAAGATGCAGGCTCCAGGGAGACAGATGAACTGACACTAAAGTACCATCTGCATCCTGTCTCCTCACACCCTATGACCAGCAAATTATAGCAAGGACATAGGCTCCTGATAGATTGATGACCTGGTATTAAAAACTGTTATTAAACCCAGTAGTGTCTAAGAAGCAAGGCAGGTCACTTTTTAAAGTGTTCTCTGTGGTAATAAATATTAGTTTGTCATCTAGAGAACGTTCCATTAATGAAGAGCTCATAGATTTGCATGAACACTCACAATGCAGTTTATGAAAATAGTCGCAGCCCTGCATTAGAGAGGGTGGGGAATCGAGGTTGGTTGTTTCATCAGAGTTCAAGCTTCAGAGTTCAAGTCTGTAAATCTTCTGTGTTGAGGCACCTGTGTCAGAGCTTGCAAAAAAACAATGAAAAGGTATATTATGGCTGAAAAAAGGAGCATGCTTTTGCATTTGGCTAGTCCTGAGGTCTCCATACCACACTCTCTATATTGACACAGTCGCAGTAGTGTATTCTTACCAGGTATCAGCAAGAGGCTGCACAGAGAAAATAAGGAAGGATAATTCGTTTGCCTGAGTGACTGGAAAGAAGAGGGTTTGTGAGAAGCCTTTCTCCAACTCAAGTAGGTCTCTAGACAAGCTATTCTTATTAATTTGTGGACAACTCACCATGAGCTATCAACATGGATTAAAACTGAGACCCTGCAGCTCCAAACTAGCACTTAAACTAAAATAGCAGTTTCATTAGTTGATAGCTGTAGCAGGCTCTTATCTGTGTGGACCAGCCACTTGAAGGGGATATAATCACTCACTTACTATCTTAGGACATTATTTCCTTGTTAAAATCAATACAGAAGAATAAATACAAGCAGGCACAATTTTTGTACAATATATTAAATTAATTTTAAAATGCCTAAGCCCTAGCTTGTCCATGACAAACATTACCTAATGAAAAAAACAATTCTTAAGACATAAGAAAAGTAGCACAAGGAACAATGTTGAGGATTCCAACAGAAAATTGTAACTCCTGGATGTATTTTATTTAAACGCAAACTGAAAAACATAGGAATTTTTAAAAGCATAGTAATTTCACGTAGTAAGTTCCCCATCTAGTATGTCAAAAGATTTTGTAATTGCATTTATCTGTGCTATAGTTTTAACTACATTCAGCATTTAAAACAGCCTCTTCTTACCCTCTCTTTTTCTGTTACAGATGATTAATGAAAAAGCCCAAATGTTGGATTGTGGATTTGGCTTAGGCCAAAAGTTGCCACACTGATGCTTGATTCTAAATGAATCTGAGTTCTCAGTTACATTTTATTTCACATTTGCTAATACTTGAAACTAAGCTAATGTTTGTGCATGTATATCCGTATGAGTGCACGTGCATGTGTTGGAGAAATATGAAGGGGGACACAGTTTTAAGTCTTCAAGTGCCTCAAACCTAGTTTGTAATGATACAGAAATGTGAAAACAAAATACTGAATTGCTAACACCTTGCTGCAAAGGATATTTAGTGAAAGAAACAAAAGAACCCCTTGGTTTATTTTGTGCTTTATAAGCATAAAGGAAAGAAGGAAATAGTCCCTGGAGTTTTGCAGTAAAAACAAATCTAGGACTCCTAGATTTGTTTCATTTTTGTATTTAAACAAATAGCTGTCTCTAGAGAGGCAGGCCTGTCAACAGGAAGACAATTCAGTTTGAAACAGACACCATTGTTGAAATCTGCAAAGCAGGTTCAGGGGCTAAACTACACATTTTTCACCTGTAATATTATTGTTATCAATATTCTTTCTACTTTCTTCACGCTTTTCAGTCTGGATGGAACAGGATGGTTTTTAACTGGGCTTCCTTGAGGAGAAGGAACACGGACTGATTTCAGAGAAAACTGGGTTATCAACAGATACAATGGACTTAGCCTCAAAGGTTGTGATTCTCCACAACCAATAATGTTACGAAGGAATTCATATAGCACAGGGAGCATAAGGAGGACAGACATTCTGTAACACTTTATTTGGCTTTATTTCTATAACTATTTCCCATTTACAGAAGCAAACTTAGAAGAAGATTTGCTTTCTGAGACTGATTCTCCTTCAGCTATGTATGTCATGGACCAATTACTTTATGCCCCCTCTTAAACATCATATTGTAGTAGAGCAGAGTCAACGTAAATCAGAATCAGACCCTTTGTTCTGTAAATTGATTACAAATCTTTTCTAAGAGCACTAGAAATGCTCTTGTTCCCTGCGAAGACAGGATTTCAGGTTTGAATAAACACAGCATTTAGACCCAGATTTTCTACTGGAGTTAAGTATCAACATATCTTTATAATGATTAGCCTTTGTTAGGTGGTTAATTTTAATTTATGCCTCACACTTCTGTGGAACTGAGGCCTACATAGAGTTTTTCTGGTATCCTGTGAATAGATGGGGTAGTTTCTAAAATTATTTGCTTTTAACATGACTTCTCCCAAAGTTTGCCAAATTCACTTCATCCGAAGAGATAATATTGTAGGAAGACCCTACTTTTGAGAAATATTTCTGCTAAATTGTGAGAATAAACAATACATTGCCTAACAATCTTGTTGCTCGGTCCTGTGGAAGTCACAGAGAAACAAAAAACCTTAAGGTGAAAAAGAGATATATATTTGCTGAGTCAAATTCCTCACTGTAGCCACCGGGCCTCGAACAGCTGCTCTTGGGCAGCTTTCGCTCGAGAGGTTGGTGTCAAGCACCTCATGGGTTCATGTTCTCGCCTGTGCCGATGTCCTGTGGAGTGGCGTCCATCTAACAGCTTCCTCCTTCTGTGGGGTAGCCCCTTCAACTGGGGCCTCGTGCTCCTGTCCTGTGGCCCGCCTAGCCTCCACCCTGTCCTCAACGGAGTACTTCAAGGACAGGACCAATCCTCTGAGACTCCTTCTTAGCCTCACCACTCCCCTCCTGTATACCCGTAGCCTGGGAAAACAAACCAAATGCCATGACAAAATCACTGGGCAACCTGCCACCCCCGGCTTCCCCTTCTATTCTTTAAGGGAAACGGGTTATCTTCTCCTCCCGTCACCCTCAGCATCTACTCTCTTGCTTGCTCAACGACACGGACAGGTCCGGCAGCGATACCCGCCCTGACTGTAACCCCTTTGGGGCTCTCCCGGGGTCCTCTTCTCCCTGACAGGACTTCCTCTGCGCCCGTCGTCCCCGCACTCCCACCTGCGGTCTGCTCCGTCTCCCCAAGTCAATCCAGCAATGCCTCTGGATGGTGTCCCAGGTGTTTCTTCACCGTCCTGTGTGAGTTGTGGTTGAGGTGCTCCGCCTCATTCTGCCCACATCCGCCCCTGCTGGCTCCGATCCCTGGGTCCCGTGGGGAGCGGCTCTTCCGCCGCCGGCATCAGCAGCAGGTCTCCTCTCTGGCCCTCTGGCCCCTCTGCAGTGTGCGCCGCCATTTTTATCCTTGCCGGCTGGCATTTAACGCTGACATCACCAGCCGGCCATAATCAGATAAACAGGTGGCTGACGAGCCACGCGGGTTCTTCCTTCCGCCCCTCGTGCTGCACTCTGGGATACCAGTGAGTATCCTTCGTTATGTTGTTTCCTGGGACATAACACCCCCCCCGCCAGTCGCCTTGTGGCATTTTTGCGAGACACGCACTGGTATTACCTGTGATCCAGTGTGAGAAGCTGTGCTATGGCCAATCAACGTCTTGTCCCGTGCCCTCGCCGCATCTAGACAAGAAATCAGCCGTTATGTGGTCTTTCCTGGGGTGGTACACAATATGAAATTTGAAGGGTTGCAAAGCCAACGCCCATTGCATTATTTGCGCATTATCGGTCTTGGTAGAACTGAGCCACTTCAGGGGTGCGTGGTCGATGATGAGCGTAAACTCCCTCCCAAGCAGGTAATAACGGAAGTGTTCCACCGCTCACTGGATAGCTAGGCATTCCCATTCAATCGTCACGTACCTGGTTTCAGCCGGCAGCGATTTCCGACTGGCGTAGGCTACAGGCTGGTCCAGGCCCGTGTCTCGTTGGGTAAGCACTGCCCCAATGGTGGCGTTGGAGGCATCCATCTGTAACATAAAAGGTTTATTGAAATTGGGTGTATATAATTACATTCTCACAGACGGCCTTTTTCAAGGTTCAAAAGCTTTGGAACATCGCCCCCATCCACTGGATCCCCTTCCGGGGTGACCCCTTTAGGGCCTCTGATAGGGGTGATGCTATTTCCGTGAATTGTGGCACGAATCTACAATAATAATTCACCAAACTCAGAAATGAACGTAGCTGCTTGGGCATTTGTGGAGTCTAGAAGGAGCAAATGGCTTGGACCTTATCTTCCAACGGCGGAATAGTACCTTGCCCCACTAGGAACCCAAGGTATTTCGTGTACTTGTGAGCGATCACGCGCTTGTGGGAGGTTGCCATCAGACCCTCCTTTCACAGTTTAGCCAATACAGCTTTCAGGGCACGTAGGTGTTGACCCCATGATCGAGTGAATATGACAATGTTGTCAATGTATGCCACAGCGTACTCGATGTGTGGCTCTATAAAGAGCTCCATTAATTGCTGGAAGGTGGCAGCTGCCCCATGCAGTCTAAGTGGCATCTGTACGAATTA
Source organism: Crocodylus siamensis (assembly GCF_052110815.1). NCBI lineage: Eukaryota > Metazoa > Chordata > Crocodylia > Crocodylidae > Crocodylus > Crocodylus siamensis. The sequence goes on from NC_143396.1 coordinate 97,734,462, forward strand.
ATACAAACCCCAGGGGGTTCCAAAGGCTATCTTGGGGCAGTTGCATGGCCAAACTGAGATCTGCCAATATCCTTTGGCCAGGTCTAATGTAGTTATGAACTGGGCTGCCCCGATCTGTTTCACTAATTCCATTACCTGAGGCATGGGGAAGGCATCGAACGTAGCTATTTCATTTAACTTGCTGTAATCTATACAGAGCCATAGGGTCCCATCCGGTTTTCGTACCGGTACCAGGGAGTTTCGCCAAGGGCTTTGAGATGGCTTAATGATACCTAGAGCTTGCATCTTTTTCACTTCTGCCTGTACCTCTTCCGTGAGGTGATGGGGTATGGGCCGCCATCAATTTCCTGCGACCGCGCTTGGGGGTGTATGGAGAGGATGGAACGTGTCTCTAACCTATCCGGGATCCTCCGAAAAAACCTCCTTAAATTCTATGAGGAGGTTCCACACTTCCCTTTTTTGAGTTATGGTCAACTCGCCACCTACGCGAATGCCCTTCACGGGTTCTGGGGCCTTTGGCTCAGGGCTGGGTTCTCGTGGTCCGAGGCCGTCAGCCGCCTCCGCCCTAAATGCCACCCACCCTTCTGGCTGTTGCCATTCCCTTAACAGATTAATGTGGTAAATCTGTTTCATTCGTTGATGACTTGGGCGGTAAACCTCATAGTCGACTGGGCCAACTCTCCGTGTAATTTCGAATGGGCCTTGCCACTGGGTTAATAACTTACTGTGTGAAATGGGCAATAGAACTAACATTTTTTGCCTGGGTTGAAAGTCCTGCTCCTTTGAGCATGAGTCGTACCTTTCCTTTTGTCACTGTTGGGCTTGCCGTAAATTGCCAGTGGCTAGCTCTCTTGCGCTTTGGACCCACTGTTGGAATGCCTGCTGGTATCTCAATGGGCTGGAGGTAACTGCGGGACCCTGTTCCCATTCTTCCCGAAGGATCTGCAATAAACCCTGTGGCTGATGGCCTAACACTAGTTCAAAGGGGGAATACCCTAGAGATTCCGATGGGGCGTCCCTGAGTACGAACAGGGCCAACGGTAGCATCAGGTCCCAGTGTCGCGGATCACCCTGTATGCGTCATCTTAACACCTTTTTTAGGGTTCCATTCAGCCTCTTTACTAATCCGTTGGTCTGAGGGTGATAGACCAATGTCCACAGTTGCTTGATCCGCAGGGTCTGACACACTCCCTGTACCACTCTGGACATAAAGTTTCGACCTTGGTCTGTTAGGATCTTATGGGAAATCCCCATGTGGGCTATCTACTTCACCAACTCCTCCACTATCTGAGGTGCTGTTACAGACCTCAAAGGCACCGCATCATGGTATCTTGTCGCGTAATCTATGAACACCAAGATGTACAGGTATCTGCTACTGCTGTGAGGTAGCAGCCCCACAACATCCATAGTGATCCATGAAAAAGGTAGATCGATAACAGGCATCGGTTTCATTGGAGCTTGCGGCGGCCGGTCCTCCCTAGCCTTTTGGCACATGGGGCACCTCGCACAGCAGAGTGCCATGTCTTCACCCATTTTTAGCCAAAAAAACCATCTGGATATCTTGTCCAAGGTTCGATCCCTACCCATATGGCTCCCGATCGGGTTAGCGTGCACCAACTGCCACACTAATTTCCGGAAATACGTCGGCATTACTAGTTGAACCTTATCGTCCTTCCCCACCCCGCCCCGCCAGGTGGGACCTGATACAAGAGGTTGTTTCTTACCTCAAAATGGCTCCCAGGATCGGAGACTGACGCTGGCTGAGGAGGTTCATCTCTCACCTGCGCCCATGGCTCCTGCAGGTCAGGGTCCTCTTCTTGCACCTACCGAAACTGCTGGCTGCTGGCAATATCTTGTAAGTCCACCATGGACTCCTCCTCCCCCTTAGTGGTTCCCTCTCCTTCCGTTGGGTCACTAAACCAGCTTTCCTGCATCCTTAAGGCCCTCCGTGAGGCCTCGACATCCTGCACCCGATCCATGACATTGTACAACAGGGCCCAGTCCCTGCCTAAGAGCATGTTGCATGCTAAGCGGGGTGCTAGGCCCACCAACAGCTCCCTGTAATATTCCATCACCTGGAGGCTCGTCCACATTTGACGTATGGTTTGGGTTTCCCCATGAAGGCAGGACACCCTCACTGGCTCTGCTCGGCGGTTGTGGGCCTCTTCTACGAGGTTGGCCTTAACCAGGGACTGGGCACAACCGGAGTCCAGCACCGCCCACACTGGGCAGTCTTCAACCCAGGCTCTCACTACGGGGCGTTCCCACACTGGGCTCTCACCTCCTGCCCCAAAGCTGCAGTCCATGGGCTCCCCTTGATCATGCTCTCTAGGGGATTCAGCCCCTTTCCTCGGGGAACTATGCGGCTGCCACCTTTCAGAGGCTCTTCCTGGACACTCCCGTGTGAAGTGTCCCACTTGGCCGCAGTGATAGCATACCATGTCCCCTCCTGGGGTCCTATGACTGGGCTTTCATCACTCCATCCCTTTTGCCGCTGGCACTGGTAACAGGGGCCTACGTTTCTTACGGGGGTAGTATACTTCTGCAACCAAGAAGGCCTCCGCCAACTTCAGTGCCTCATCGCAGGACTCTGGGAAGGGTTGACAGACCCACCACTGGGTCCTCTCTTCCAGATAGTTTACAAACTGCTCCAGTATGGTCTTATTCACAAGCATCACCAACATGCAAGTTGCCAAGTTGACCCCTTTCCAAAGAGGTCCCACAGCCGCTGGAGCAACAGCCGTGGCTGCCTCACCTCTGTTCCCTTCTTGGCTCAAAAAAGCCACCAGTAGTATTCAGGGCTGATCTCCAAACGATAGAGAATAACCACTTTAACAGCCTCGTAATCTTGGGCTTCATTGCGGGTCAAGGCCCTATAAGCTGCCTGAGCCTTACTCACCACTAGGGCCCCTAACTGGCTAGCCAAATATCCTCTATCAAGGCTGGTGGTAACCGCATGCTGCTCAAAGGCCTCTATGTAGGCCTCCGGGTCATCCTCCAACATCATTTTGGGCATCTGCAAGGTGGGTGGGCCGTGCCGCATCCAATCCTGCTGCCACTCCAGCAGCCGTTGTTGTGCACCTGCAGTCTGCATCAAGGCCTGCAGATTCTGCCCCAGCAGGTCCGCCGAAGCCATCTCAGCGGGTTGCATGCTGGTCGGGTAGCCCCCCGAAGGTTTCCCAGCCAGTGCACCACTCTGTAGCCTCCAGGCCTTGAACAGCCACTCTCAGGCAGCTTTCGCTCAAGAGGTTGGTGTAAAGCACCTCACAGGTTCGCGTTCTCACCTGAGACAATGTCTTCCACCCGAGTCTTCAACCCCGTGCTCGCCTGGCATGACGTGTTGGACCTCAGTGGGCAGGGTTGTTCTTTGAGTGCGCTCGCTGGCCTGTGGCTCACCCGGCGGTTACTCATGGGGCTCCACCACCCCTAAACCCCAGCCTCATGCCTCCTGTGGAGCGGCCTCCGTCTAACAGCTTCCTCCTTCTGTGGGGTAGCCCCTTCAACTGGGGCCTTGTGCTCCCATTCCGTGGCCTGTCTAGCCTCTACCCTTTCCTTGAGGGAGTACCTCAAGGACAGGACCAATCCTCTGAGACTCCTTCTTAGCCTCACTACTTGGGGGACCCACTCCCCTTCCGTATACCCGTAGCCTGGGAAAACAAACCAAAATGCCATGACAAAATCACTGGGCAACCTGCCACCCCCAGCTTCCCCTTCTATCCTTCCTGAGTCTCTAAGGGGAACGGGTTATCTTCCCCCTCCCATCACCCTCAGCACCTACTCTTTTGCTTGCTCAATGACACGGACAGGTCCGGCGGCAATGCCCACCCCGACTATAACCCCTTTGGGGCTCTCCCGGGGTCCTCTTCTCCCTGGCAGGACTTCCTCTGTGCCCTGTCATCCCTGCACTCCCACCTGCAGTCTGCTTCATCTCCCCGAGTCACTCCAGTGATGCCTCTGGATGGCGTCCTGGGCGTTCCCTTGCTGTCCTGTGTGAGTTGTGGTCGAGGTGCTCTGCCTCGTTCTGCCTGCACCCGCCCCTGCTGGCTCCGATCCCTGGGTCCTGCGGGGAGTGGCTCTTCCGCTGCCGGTGTTGGCAGCAGATCTCCTCTCTGACCCTCCGTCCCCTCCGCGGTGTGCACCACTATTTTTATCTTTGCCAGCTGGCGTTTAATGCTGACATCACTGGCCAGCTGTAATCAGATAAACAGGCAGCTTATGAGCTGCATGGGTTCTTCCTTCTCCTCCTCATGTGTTGCGCTCCGGGCTGCCAGTGAGTATCCTTCATTATGTTGTTTCCCAGGACACTCACTGTCACTAAGGAATCCAAACTCATGGTAGAGGTGATATCTTTTATTAGACCAACTAGATTTTTGCAAAAAATGTATGTAATTGCAAGTTTTCAGGCTTAAGCCTCTCGGCCAATATTGCTGCAACCTGGATATGTGTCACTGTCATTAATATACTCTCTTGAGCATGTTTCTGCTCTGTTTGAGCATAACCCTGTTGATAATGAGGTGGCAGTCATTCAAGTGAGCAGAGGAATTGACTCATTGTGTTCCTTGTACATTAAGTCCAGGTCTACCATTATGACGATATGCCCAAATTTGCATCAGGGCACCTATACACCGGCAGAGAGGCTGCTCCGATGTGCTGTAATTACAGTGTTTTGGACCAGACTCAATTAATCAAGTCTACTGGAGCATGGTAATGACCACATTTCAGTAGATGCTAGCATCACGTGTATCAGCATCCCCAGGATGAAAAATGGCAGCAGGGGTGCTTTCACTAAAGCCCATTTGAGCTTCAGTTAAAGTGTACCCACTGCCATTTTCACTGCAGTGATGCTGATACACATGACACTTTGAGTGCTTTAATTAGAGTGGTTTTCCGAGCTGCTGTAATTAAAGCATTCCCCCCCACACCTCCGAGAGCACATCTAATAAATGCCCGAGGAGGTTAGTCATTTCTCCTAGAGCCCCTAATGCATGAGTGCAGGAAAGTAGCAAATATTGCTGTTTGTCCCACCTGAATTTTTGAGCAACTCCTACTTGCTACTGTTCATGACAGGGGAATCCTTCAGCTGCTGGCTGAAACAAAATATCATACCAGTTGCCTGCTTAAATGTGAAATGCAAGTCAAATGGGATTTGAACCAGCTGTGTTCACAGCTCTGCACATTTGTCAAATTGAATAAAAGATTCCTGGAGGCAGAAAGACCAAACAGAGAACACACATTCAAGTTCAAATAAATAATGTATGTGTGGTACAGCTGGGGTGGTCCCAACTATATTTTCCCTCTGTAACTACACAGAAATGCCAAGTTTTTATTTAGATATGACTTAATATAGTATAGATATTAATTTTTTCATTTCTGCATTGTTTGTCACTAGGTTATGTTTTATGTTCAATTTCAGTCAGCAAGACCTACCTAATCATGTTTAAATTTTGATGAACCAGAATCTACAAAAGAATCAGTCTTGTGAGGACCATTTTATAAATCATTGTTTTTCACACGGATGTTAAAAGTCCTTCCCATGGCAGAGAAAAGGAGAGGCCATTGATAAATAAGGACAATGGGAATAGAACACTCATAAGGTTGCTTTGTGAAAAGTCCCAGTAAGTACAAGAGAAAAGTAACGAAAAAAATTATTGAGGGGTTTTTGTATAATGTTTTGCCACACGAAATTAAATGAGCAGTTGTCCTATAGCTATGGTCATGCGACTCTCAATGCTAACTGCAACTATCCTGCACTATATTTATGCAGCCTGTTACTTTATATGTTTCTGGTTGCAGCAAGAAAAGTTTCAGTTAGATATTAGGAAAAACTTGCTCACTAGGAGGGGTAGTAAAGCACTGGAAAAGGTTACCCAGAGAGGTGGTGGAATCTCAGTCCTTGAAGGTTTTTAAGACCTGGCTAGCCTTTACCTACACATTTAAAGGGGCTCCTGGCCACACATTCAATTAATAGCATGACAGGAAGCAGCTACAAAGTTATTATTCGTATTTTGTGTAATATCCTGTATTTATCATGCCATTAATTGATCTAACATATGGCTGGGTGACTACTTAAGTCATGATTAACTGGTTAATCGTGCCTTAAGTGTAATGTGTAGATGGGGCCTTTTTGGCAAATAAGAAATATTCCAAACTCTGAAACAGAAGATGCTGCTGAGTATGTCAGCCTGTTAAAGATTCTCCTTGCACGCCTTCCTTTAGAACAGTGGTTCTCATGTCAAGGGAGGCAGGAGCTGTGAGTCTTTTTTTTTTGAGGAGTGGTTGGATAAGTTGAAAAAAAGTTGTATATTTTAAATGTATTATATTTTAAAATAACTAAAAATTAAATAATGCAGAAAGCTTGTGTTTAACATACTAATGTTGCTTAGCAACTGTGACACATCAAATGTACGTTGCATCGTTTTTTGTAAGTAAACTTACAAACCTCAGAAGTGCACTTAGTGAGAAACAGCTTAAATGAGAAATGGATCGCTTTGTGACAAAGGGAAAAAAAGTATACAACCCTTCAAGAAGGGTGTGGATAACCTTGAGAGGGTCCAGAGGAGGGCTGCTCATATGTTTGGACCTTGCAGGTAAGGCCCTACAAGGAAAGACTGAGGGACTTGGATCTCTTCAGCCTCCGCAAGAGAGGCATGAGAGGTGATTTTGTGACCAGGCTGTCTACAAATTAATCGGGGGGTGGGGGAGGGCAGCAAGGAATAGGAGATATTCTGTTTACCCTTGTGCCCCTAGGGGTAAGTAGAAACAATGACCACAAACTGACAGAGAGCAGATTTAAATTAAACATCAGGAAAAACTTTTCACAGTAAGAGTTACCAAAATCTGTAATGGGCTTCCAAGGGAGGTGGTGCTCTCCCCTAACCTGGAGGTCTCTAAAAGGAGACTGGACGAGCACCTGGCTGGGGTCATTTGACCCTAGCACTCTTTCCTGCCCAAGGCAGGGGGTCAGACTTGATGATCTACTGAGGTCCTTTCTGACCCTAAAAATCTATTACATTTATGAAATCTATGAAACCCAAGCCAAAGAGAGTGCAGGAGTAGAGGTTCCAGCAAAACACAAAGGTCAATATGATAAGGCTTATTTAAACTTGGTTTTACATGGAGCAGATCCAGTGATGCAGCAGTGCCCCAATGTGTTGTAGGCACTGAAGTACTGACAAATGACAGTATGTGGCCCTGCAAGCTATACCAGTATTCTGAAACAAGACACCCTACCTTAGTATCTAAACCTGTAGATTTTTTTTAAGAGGAAGCTTGAGTTAACAGGAGAAAAAAAAAGTTGTTGAAGTGTACAGCACTGTTAACGTGAAGGCTACTGAGGCTTCTTACTGTGTGGCTTTGTGCATTGCCAAAGCAAGCAAGGCTTTCAACATAGGTGAGAAACTACTACTTCCAATTGCAGTGGATGTGCTTGGTGATAATAGGTCACAATTCAGCATCACCACTAGATGCAACCCCGCTTTGAAAAGACACAGTTTGATTCTGCATTGTGGAGATGCCCGCTGATATAAAAGAGCAGCCCTTAGCAAGAGTTAATCAGAGCCCATCTTATTCCATTGAGATAGATGAGTCTACCAATGTATCTAATGTTGCACAGCTGCTCGTGTATATTTGTTTTGCTACAGCAACAGAATTAAAGGAGGAATTTCTGTTTTGCTGTCCTCTCCTCACACAAGCAACTGGTGAAGACCTTTTAAAACTGCTAAATAGTTTTGTCTAAGACACAGGCCTTGACTGGGGACATTGCTTTTGAACGTGCAGCAATGGAGCACAGTCTATGACAGAACGGCATAGTGGGCTTGTGTCAACGGTACAAGAAGTGGCCCCCACAGCAACCTGAAATTATTGCATGATCCACAGACAGGCATTGGCTGCTAAGATGTTAGAGGAGCTTAGCAATGTTCTTTCAGTTGCAGTAAATACTGTAAACTTTATAAAGTATCTCCTGGTTAATTCAAGAGTTTTTGTCATTTTATGTGAAGAGTTGGGGGCAAGCTTCACACAGCTGTTGCCATATGCAGAAGTCTGTTGGCAGTCCAGGGGCAAGGTACGCACAAGACTATGTGAACTACGTGATGAAGTCCGTATTTTTCTTGATGGTAGTAACTCCCTACTTCTACAGTATTTCAGTGACATTTTTTGGGTCTCTTTATTATCATAACTGGCTGACACATTTGAGTGACTAAATTCTACCTATTCTCACCTACCTATGTGAATCAGACTTTTGGCATTAACTGCAATCAAAACAAAGTGTGGGTCTCGGCTTTCTGTCAAAGATGACTTATGTCTCTTTCTTTCTACACCACATCTCCGAACTCCGCTACTTTGTGCAGCAAGGAAACAAACACACCCCACCCATTGCTAAAGTAGGACTGATGTATTTTATACTGAATTAACCAATCATTGTTTGGTATCATGTTCCCTAAAATGTTTAATTGAAGTTTTAATTTAACTGCTTCCATTTATACTGCTCTTGAATTTAAATATTTTTGAAACTCGAGCTAATCTTTATTGATCAGATCCCATCAACATTTTTATTCATTTTGTGCGGCATACAGGCCTATTATTTTCAATTTGTTGCATTGTTTTAGCAAACTATGGGGAGGCACAGTCATTTTTTTCCATAGCTAAGTGAGGCTTACTAAGACAAATTTTACTAAGACCCCTACTTTAGAACAGTCAGAAATATATGCTTACATTGTTGTGGACATGAACAAGTTTCCACGGTAACTTTCTGTTTTGCAGTTAAGACCACTCAGTGCCCGTGTGATGGATCGAATATTGGGACCAACAGAGGAAAGGCCATGGGCAGTTATAAGGAGTTGGGGATTCTGACATCAGTCATCCCTCTCATATAATTAGTATGAACAGTATCCTGTTCTGGACAGAAGATTATTTCAGTGATATTTTCCCATTGGTTTCAGGCCCAGCAATACCAAAGGAAATGACTCAATAAGATCTTCAAGACACAAAATGGTCAGGTGTCCCCCAAAGCCACATATCTAAATCAGTGATAATGAATGAGATTAAAGGAGGAGAACAGGAAAAAAGAGTAGGAGGGAAAGCAGTCTATTAGAATGTGAAAGAGGGAAAACAAATGAAGAAGGGATGAGTCAGATTGAATGCAAGTAGGAAAAAAGACTGAGAAAAGATAGAGCATAACTGAGGAAGAAGGAAGAAGGGGAGTGAGCAAGACAAGTGACTAATTAAGGAGCATGTATGTGTGTGTGATGGAGCAGGAAGAAAGGGAAACTGGTACTTGTTTTTCATGCAGAATAATGGCATAAGGAATGTTGGTCAGAGGTTTATTTTATTTAGGCACGATACAAATTTTGTTCCAATTGCTTTTTGTGCTATGTTGACAAAAAGAGTGTTAGCTGAAGCAATGGTGCACAATACCTGGGCACCTCTAAAAGCTACTGAAACACATTAAGCAAGTACAAATATTGCTTGCAGACTAAGGGAATCCATTTGGAAATGTCAGGGTATTGATATGCAGCAAGAAGTGTCATCAAAGTGTCCATGTGGCTTACAGCTTACAAGTGAAAAAGCATCCCTTCATCCCAAGGCACTGTGCCTGGCAAGAGCTGCAGCACTTGTAGATCAGTGATAGTAGCATTATAAAAGATGCCACAATTGTCATCTAGACAGATTACATGAAAGCCAATCCACCCAAGTCCTTCTTGTTTAATTCCACAACAGCTAATGTAGTAATACTTGCCTTATTGTCCTCTGACATGAGAAGGCAGAAGATTTTCTGGGAGATGATAGCAGTTACAATACAGGAATAAAGAAACAGTAGTATAGGTCTGAAAGGGACCTCTTGGTCCCTCTTATTCACAGGCAGCACTTGTTGGATATGCATTTCCCATTTGTTACCTGTCAGTACCAAGCGGCATAATCTTTGTAATTAAAAGGGATCCAGGTTTTCTGTTGGCCATGGAAAAATGCGGTAAAACCCAGATTTTCTCATTTTAAGGAGAGAAACCTGGATTTTCTCCTATAAAGGAGAAAAACATGGCAAACGGTGGGCTTCCCCTTGCAGGCTGGGGGAAGCAGGAGGGAGCAGGAGGATGGCAATCAGGCAGGGGGTGCCACATGCATGTGTGCATCTACACGTGCACATGACCACCAGGCAGCCTGGGGAGTAGCTCCCCAAAGGTAAGACTGGCAGGAGGGTGTGGGGAATTGAGGATCCCATAGTGAGGAAGGAAGGGAGTTGGGCAGGGCTGGGACAGTGTGTGGGGCTTGGGGCCCAAGGCTGGGATGCACAGCTGCAGGGCCCAGGCAGGGAGCAGGAAAAATGGGAAATGCATATCCAACAAGTGGTGCCTGTGAATAAGAGGGACCAAGAGGTCCCTTTCAGACCTATACTACTGTTTCTTTATTCCTCTATTGTGGTGGCTCATCCGGTGGGGTGGTCAGGGTGCTGGCTCCCCACTGCTGTGCACACTCCTGGGCAGGGCCATGGGGGGCACGTGTCCTCCAGATTTGTGTGTGGGGGGGGGGGGCTGTCTGCTGTGGGCTTGGGCTCCCTGCCCTGCTGCCCTCCCCGTGGGGCCTCTGTAGCCCAGTGGACAGGACCTGGTGTGGCAGGGCAGAGCGGGGTATGGAAACCTGATGCTGCTGCTGGGAGCCCTCTGCTGCCATGGTGAGGTGCCCCCAGCCTGCCTGGCAGGAGCAGGGTTGGTGACACAGAGTTGTGCCCCTAGCTGCTGGTAGGCACCTCGGCATGGTGGTGTCAGGCTTGCAGTAGTAGCATTGAGCTTCCCTGACTGGCCCCACTCTGCCCTGCTGTGCTGGGTTTCACCTGCTGGGATGTGGAGGATCTAGGAGGAGGACAGAAGGATGAGGAGCCTGAGGCCACAGCAAGTCACCCACATCCTCCCCCCCCACCACGAGCTCTGCTCCAACCTTGATGCCAATAAGGGAGTGGGAGCTGTGCTCCACTCCGCCACACCAGCCACTGCCTCCCACGGGTGGCAGCCAAGACTAAGGCACTGCTGGGGGTTGGGGCAGGGGGCTGCAGATCTATGTCCCTGACCCCTTAGCCCTGACAGCTGGGGACCCCCTCTGGCAGGGCTGGGGTGGAGGTGGGGGGCTACAAGTGGGGAGTGGGGGGCATCACCAGGGCCCAGGGGCTGTGGGTTGGGAGTGAAGGGCAATGGCATGGGCAGGGCACCAGCATATCAGGGCTGCTTAGCACCACAAAGCAGTGTGGGGAGGACAGCCGCAACTGGACCCACATCCTGGTGAGTGAAGGGGGCAGGGGGAGCTCTGATTTTCCATGATAAAAAACCCAAAATCAAATACCAAAATTTATAGCTATTTAGAATGTATTTGATTATAGTGATTGAGGCACTGGTAGCCTTTGAAATTGATTTAAAATTGTAAATATGTCAATAAAATATTGTGTTCAGTTGGCACTTCCCATGGCCCTGTCCAGGAATGTGCACATATATTTAGATACAGATATAGATAAATACATATATCTATATAGATGATATATAATATATATATAGATATATCAGTATCTCTCTCTCTCTCTCTATATATATATATATAGAGAGAGAGATGTTTCATGTTAATCATGGAAAAATATGGATTTGGGGGGGTTTAATCAGAGAATTTGCTATTTTTTATCAGAGAAAACCAGGATTGCTAGTAGTTAGATTGTCTGGATCAATTACATCCTGACTGACTCATTTGATCAAGCTGGGTGCAATCATGAACTACATATAGTACTGATTATCTCCTTGCTCTCTCTCTTTCTCTGTCTCTCTCTCTCTCTCCCCTGCCCCCCTACCTTTCCACCCCAACTTTTGGCATCAGACCATAGAGCCACCACAGAAGTGTGTGGGAAGAAATTGTCCATGTCTTCACCATTGCATACTGTCAATGTATAGGGATGTCATCATCTTAAAATATGCATTATATGTCAGAATTAAAATGACTGCAACTAGAAAATGAAGGGAAAATATTACTGTCAGTTTTTCCTACCATTTCTTTGCTTTGTTTATATGACAGCAAAAACTTGTGGGAAGCAATTGTGGAGTGTCCCTTGGTCTCAGGGAGCACTGCCAATAGGTTGGGTGAAGTGCCTGACAGGGATTGTCATTGTACAATGGTTAGCAGACTGCCTCCATTTAATAGCGGTATTTCATTTCCTGCACTTCAATAGAAAGCTTACCACGGTTGTGACTCATTGTAATTGTCTTAAGAGAAAGGGGTACGGGGTCTTCATAAAGTCCTTGTGCACAACCTAAGTTGTTAAAGTTTAAAAGTGCACAAGGACTTTATGAAGACCCTGTATTATAAAGCCTTTCCGTGCACCACCTACTGCAAGGAAATCACATATCTTGAACTCTGCTCTTGGTTCGTTAAAACTTTATATTAATGACCAGTAAAAACTTGATATTTCCTGCTGTTATAATTACCATATCATCTTTAACCCCCCTGTAATTATTTTGTTGCTATTTGTATTTCATCTTCAGAAATTATCTTTCTAGATTATTTTTGCCAAATGAAATCTAGTAGTCCCTAGATTTTTAAGGGATGTTTAAAACATGTTCTACAACCCTTTGAAAACTCTGGTTTAGGTTTCATACTGGGTATATGTATGATACTTGCTCTGTATAAATCTAAGCAGTTGTTAGCACTGAAGCCTCATACTGTAAATATAGCTATCAGTACCTTTAAATCATCGATGACCATCCTGAACCTTTGTAGGGCTTGCTTGAGATTCCTCAGATATCTTATTGCAGATAATCAAATATAAATTTCTTCCAAAGGCCAAATAGTCACTATTATTCTTTCATCTCTAGACTCAAGATCCAGATTTAAATTGTTCCTGTAATTGTTCATTTCCTGGGATTAGTAGTTGGTAGGCTTTAAAATTCACTTCAGTAAGACTCAGAGAAGAGGTCAATAAATCAAGTCTTTCATCACTGTGCAGGTTTGCTCTAATTGGTTCTACATGCATTTTAAAAGCAGATATATAATAGTTCACTCAGGGCTGCTGCCAGCAAGTCAAATTCATCCTTGGCTATTACTGCCCACTCTTCATTAATTGCAAAAGACCTGAGAAATAAGTCTTGATTATAAGACTTCACACTCTCAAACTCATTACATCTGTTTGCATTAAGGGACCTCAAATAAACTTAGCCAATAATTTAAATCTTTAGAGCTATTTCCACAGCAAAACCATTAAATGGAAGGAGAAAAAATGATGCTTCTGATCCTTTTTTGTTTTAAATGACCATTTTAAATGAGGCAAGGATTGTTTTTTTGGTGATGTGTTTTATCAGAATCATGGTATAGTTGGGAGTGACGTTGAGCAAGCTTTTGCACACAGGCAGTAAAAGATATCATCAGTCCTTGCATCTTGTATACTTCCTAAATCATCACAGCTACATCATCACCCCACTTCATTTTAAATGACAGACTTTTAGGCTACCCTGAAAAAATCCTGAGGGTTGCAGTTTTTGAAGTGCAGAATTTTACTTTGCTTCTGAACACTTGTGACTAAGAGGGTTATCAAATTTAGTATAAGTATCGTACTAATCACACATTGGGTTAATAAAGTAACGTGTGTCATGTGCCTCCAAAAACTGGAAGGGGACATGTTTCCCAAAGGCATACCAATGATATGAGATGTGAAAAAATCTAAATAGAAGAAATGGAGGAGATTACATGAGGTAACACCAGTAAAATTACATTTTTGCTTAGTTGGGGTGAGTATACTGTGAGTATTCATGAGTGGTTTTATTCATTGATTAAATAGATGTTAGACTAGATGTCAGTGATGCAATGATTAAGTGGATGTCAGATGTCAAAAATGTCATAACAAACTTAGAGCCCCTCGAGATGTTCAGGTAAAAGCATGAGAGGGTTCGAAGGGTGATCCACACAATTGCACCTCCTGCTATGCCACATGTGAATTGGCAGGAGGCATGATTTTGGGACCCAGCATTAGATCCTATCAAACCTTATTGCTCGTATGGGTGTATCACCATCTTGGGCTCCTCCTGCACCAGCAAGTAAAAAGCTCCTTCAGTTGCAAGTCTCATAGCTGTGGGGACTCACAGCTGTGGCAGAGCCCCATGGCCACCGACACCAAGTCCACAGCTGCAGGACTTTCCATCCTGGTGGTGCCCCAAGAATCTCAGCAACATGGGGCCCCAGCACTGTGTGTGCCATCAGGATGGAAAGTTTCACAGCTGCAGGACTCCCTGCCCCAGCTGTACCTATGGCTGGGGAGCCCTGGCAACTGATGGGACTCCCAGCTGCAGAGGCAGACCCTGCTACATGTGCAAGTTAAAGCTAGATAGCAACCAACTATTAAGCTGGAACAAATTTTTGAGGTCTAACTTTATAGCTGGTTGCACCTTCCAGTGGCATGATAGGTACTTTGCACGGGTAGCTGGTCTCAGTTAATTGCACAATTAATCAGTTATTTTGCGCAATACCTGTAATGTGTAGATGGGGTCCTAGATAACCGGGGGCCGCATACTGCAGCTCTGCCTTTATGAGCATGCCATTGTATCTGTGTTGCATCCCATTGTCCCTAGATGTGGAAATGGGATCTTCTTAGGTTAGGATAGCTCAACAGTCATTGAGTCAGGAGTGGGTCTTAAGAAGAAACTGAATGAGGAGGAGACATGCGCCTGAGGGAGCTGTTCCATGCCTGTGTAAGCCAGAACAGCTTTGAAGCTGTACTTACTTACTTCCGGGGCCAAACAGGTTTGTTGCTGACCGCAAAGTAAGGTAATGAAAATCCAGGTATTTGCTTTGCCAGTCCCAGAATCTAGGCCTCTAACTGTAAGAAATTGGATATGTTTTTATTCTTATCTGTATATCAAGACTCTCATGGGAAGATCCAGGATTTTGTAAAGGGATATGTGGGAGCAGTGACTGATGCTGAAGAGGTAGTTGTATCATTGCTCCAAGCTCCCCCCCTCCCTCCCACCCCAATATGGGCAAACCCTGCCACAGCCCTGCAGCAGCCAGGAACCTTTTAAGTTCCCAAATTAGGTAAAACTCCTGCCTCTTTTGGCACCCTCTTCCTTCCCCTTTATGTTCACCGGTATCTCCCTTCCCTTCCTCTTCCTCCATCATCCATTGCTGCCACTCTCCCATGAACATTGCACATCTCCCGAGGCTTAGGGGACATGGCGACCACCCACAGGTGGTGGTGTTGGCAGTGGGGGCATGGCAGTGAGGAGCTCCCACAGGTGGTTGCAGTGCTGTTGGCAGCAAGGAGGGGTGGTAAGTGCCAACCAGCGATTGGTGACCACCCACAGACACCACCAGGGGTGTTGGTGGTGGGAGAGGGGAGGTGGTGAGCAGTGACTGACCACAGGCACCACCGGCAGCATCGGCAGCAGCCAATCTCAGGGGGTGCACGGGCACCTGCGTGCACTCCCTATGCATTGACAATGCACTCTTCCTACCTGACCCACATGGGGATGGGGGGCGGAGCTTCAGAGCCACTCCTGCCCGGCTCCAGCTGAGCTGTACAAGGAGTTGGGTACAAGAGCAATAGTAGCAAGCATGCTCCCCCTCCCTGAGCTTACTTCTTGGACAGTGAGGAATACCCAGGGGGATGAGGAGGAGAGGAGGAATCCATCTGCTGCAGCTGCCACCACTGTCCCAAGATGACCCTAGTTTCCTGTCTAGTCTGACTGGAATAGGAGGAGAGGGCCGCTTAGCATGGAAAGGACATTAGGGGATTCTTACCTGATTTGGGGGCTTAAATCCCTGGCTACTGTTCCTGCAATGTGATCTGAAAGGAAGGTGAAAATGCAGCGCTGCCCCCCCCCGCCCCCCCGCCCAAGGTTTGTCCCTAAAGACTCTTATATTCCAGGTTGTACGAGACCAGAAGACTACTGAGTATTCTGATCATGTCTACAAATTATTACAGTCTGCAGAGCGCATAGCCAAATGTAGATAACCGGAGCACACAAATAAATGTTTTGCATAAGTTCTTTTTTTCTTTCAGTGCCATATAATAACTTTTCAGAAATAATCTTAAGGGAAAGAACAAACTGACTTTAAATGAGAAGTGCATGGTCTCTGAGGACTATTTAAACTTTTTATTATTTTCACAGTACACTGTTTTTTTCAATCTTCTTAACCTTCTTTATCATTATTTGCCAGAGTAGATAATTATAATCATGACATCTGTCAACAGAACAGCACAACAGACTTTAGATTGTTTCATTAGGTTGAAGTTAACAGACAGGAAAGACTTTGCTTCATTTTTAAATTCTGTATGTATTATGTAGTTGCAAACATTCTGAATAATCCAGATAAAAGCAAAAAGTTAGGATTTACAGTGGCATCAGAGATTGGAATGTGCCTGTCAAAATAGAATTATCTCAATTTATGAGTTTTTTTTAAAATTTAATATAAATCAGAACTGTAACAAGTAGAGAAAAAAGTAGTATCATGTATGGTTATGTTTCCAAATTATTTCACTGGTTGCCTACATATATTATCTAGACCATTTTTGGTGTGTCCATCATTACCATTGTAAAGTGTAAATTTGTCACAATTGTATGTATATACCTGATAACGCTTCACTAAGAAACTTTATTTGGCTGCAGATTAGACCATAGAACTTACCTTTGCTACAAAAACTGTTGCATCTTCTATATTTCAGTTTTTAAATGAAAACAAAATTTCTAAAGCATGTAATTTTAAAGGAAAGCTTCCAAACTGATTTGACCAGTGCTATCTGATCAAGTTACTTGGTAGAAACTCAGCTGGAAACAGTGCAGATATCAATGGCAACATTTTTATCTATATAATTACTGCTTATGCAAAGAAATCTCATTACATAGGAGACAGAAACATAGGGCTCGGAGAAGCCTCCTGAGCCTTTGGAAGACAGAAGCATTCATCAGGGGGGAAAAAATTCTTCCTGTCCCTTACTGGCAACCAGCAAAAGACAGGGAATGTGGGATTACCATATATTGACTGCCCTACAAGAAAATAGTTTCTATACCCCAGCATGTGAATGGCAAAAACATGGTTCTTTATATCACATGCTGATTGTTGAGCCAGACGTCCCTGTCCTATCAGAACATCCCTTTCATTAATGTATCCAGTTCAATCTTAAAGTGCTTCAGTTTCTTTCCCCTGCCACTTTGCTTGGAAGACCATTACAAAATGTTACTTCTCTGATCATTGGAAACCATGGGCAACTGGTGCCTCCTGGCTCTGGTGGGCACCATCGGCTGATTGCTGACCAGGGTGGGGGAGCATAGCGGCCAATCGCCAACCCCAGAAGTGCTGCTGGCGCTTCTCAGTGGGGCACCAGCTGGCACTCCCCACTTCCCAGCCGGCAAGGGCCAATTTCAGTGGGGGGGGAACAAGCCCCCCTATGCTCCCCTACATGTCGCCTGTGTTAGAAACCATACAATTTATAATCTAAATGTATCTGTAGCCAGTTTTTAGCCATTTGATCTTGTGACAGTGTTGTTTTTCAACATTAAAAACTCATCTCCTTCCTCAATATTCACTTTATTAGTACATTCATGAATGTACTAATAAAGAGTGACCATGTGCCCTCTCACTCTCCATTTAGCTAAGTTAAAAGAGCCAAGCTTCATTACTTTTTCATAAGAAAAGGTCTGTTCCCTTAACTATCTTAGTGGCCCTTCTTTGAGTCTATTCCGTTTAAGTTAATCTTTTGTGAAAATTCATGACTGGAACTACACAGAGTACTCTAAACGAGGACCTGCCTATGCCTGTACAATAATATAAATACCACTTTGTCTCTATAAATATATCCATGTAATACATGCTAGGATTGTGTCATCCTTTTTCACAGCTGTGTTGCACTGGTGGCTCATAGCCATCTTATAAAGAACCAATTAAAAAAAACAAATTAGAGCTTCCTGTCCCCCCACCAACATTTCCTTACATGCTTTGAATCAAACCAGAAAATATTAATATAATAGATTTGGGTTGTTCCCTCCAGTTTTTCCCATCTCTGCACCCCCTCCTACAACCAAATCCTTGTTATTTGTGCAAAAGTGCGTGACTTTGCACTTTGTACTATTAAACTTCATTCCATTTCTGATGCTCCATTTTACAAGATTATCTCATCTTCCTGTAACATAATCCAATCCTCTTCCATATTGGTAATACTACCTACCTTAGTGTCATCCACCAATTTCATGAGTTCCAGTACCAAGGCCTATGATAACAAGATTAAATAGGAAAGGTCCAAACCTGGTAACCATTCTCTAGTCAAATAACTCACCTGTCAACAGAGCCAGCTGTAGTTCCCACTTCATTTTAACTTTTTTTTCCAACTCACAATTTTAGCAGATTCCCATCCTTACCAGTTTGGCCCAGTATCTAGCCAGGGTACTGAGCTAGATGAACCATTGGTCTGAGCCAATGTGACACATTCTTAAGCTTTCCTCAGATCTAGATAAGTCCACTGCATTCTCCTTATCCAAGAAATCTGTTAGCTCATCATGCTGTGTTTTGTCCTGTTTTCTGCTTACTTCTATATTCTTTCCTTCTTTATCTGTTCTAAGATCTTACATGCTATTGAAGTTCAGCTAGCAGGCTTGCAATAATTTGCATAACTCTTTCTCCCTTTTGTAAAAAAAAAAGGTACTACGTTTGCTTTTTTACAGTCATAGGACACTATCTCCAAGTTGACAGATTCAGTGAAAATCTGTGATAGAGGAACTGCTGTTTTATGTGCCAGTTTCTTCAATACGCTAGGATGAGGATTATCTGGGTTTGTCAATTTTGGATTAAGCAACTGCATTAAGGCACACTCAGGAATACATTAAGCAAGATGACTTTTGTTTAGACAAAATTCTTAACCTGAGGTAACTGTAATTAATTCAGGTGTGGCAATTTTTATAATCATGCCCTCATTATCACCATGCTACCTCATCAATGTGCTCAGCTACATCATCCTTATTGAAGACAGAGGCAATATATTTGTTCATTATTTGCCTATGTTATCATTGATCTCCACCTGCTCTTCAGCAGACAGTGGTTCTACTTCTTCCCTTCTGATTCTTTATACTCTAAAGAAACTTTTGTTATTAGTTATATTCATCACAAGGTCAAGCTCAACTAAACCTTTTGCCTTCTTGCTTTATTTCTGCATTCTTTGAGTACAGAAAGGTATGTTCCTTTACTGATTAGTCCTATTTTCCATTGCTTATAGATCCTCTGCTTACTTTTAATGGCCCATTTGCAGGGCCTATTCATCCGTGCAAGTAGTCTACCCTTTCAATTTTTCACTTTTGCTTGGGATAAAACGTTTTGTTATTCCTATAAGGTCTGGTTTTGTGTGACATATATTTAATTGCTTAGGGTTCTTGAATAGCAGTACAAGCATTTATCTATATTCCTAAGTAGAATATGGATGAATGTACTCGCAATGGATAAATGATACTACAGACACACTGAACAGTATTTCACATGAATCCTTTCTTACATAAGGCAAATTCCAGGTAATGGAAAAGTGGCTATATAAACAAGACTAATACATGGCCTTACCTGGAACTCCAAGGGCTTGTATCCACTTAAAAGGGTGGTCTAGTAGCTATATCACACACATTCCCCCACTGGAGATGTAGCTTATACTTTCAGAAAAGTTCTTTCTGATATAGGTCAACCCAGTTCTCTGCCCAGAATAAAAAAATCAGGCAAAAGAATGCTTTTGTAAACATTACTGAAACCATAAGTGAGGCTTTTGCTGACCTGGCATTGTTTATTAGGGAAATGACACTCCTGTCCCACGTGGATATGTTAATAAAACTTGTTGACAAAGCCATAAAGAGCCAGGTCTAAAAATGCACTTCGATGTCTAATGTGCAACTTAGGTATAATCAGTGTACCTAAAGCCAAGTAAGAAATGCACAGAAAGTCTACCTAAGCTGCTTAAGCAACTGAGATGCCATGGGCACCAAGGTGTCTACCAATAAAACTACTTAGACATCTGTTTTGTTCAGTAGGACATCCGAACCTCTGTCATCTTGGTGAAGCTGAATATTTCAGTGGCTAAGCCTGTTTTCAACTCACAAACCAGACACGCTAGGGCTCAGGTCCTCTGAGGAAACTCAGAGCAAAGCTAACACACACTGACAGCACAGAGTATGGAACAAAGCACAGAAGCCACAGCTACTTCCATGAAAAAAGGGGGCCTAAAGATAAGGTCCTGGTGCCTTTTGTTCATCTTGGGTAGTTCTCATCATGCAGGTGTGACTGTCTGAGGATGGTGGACCCAGGTCTCCCACTTACCTAACAAGTGTTTTCATTAGAGTATTGTATAAAATAGGACTGTACAGTAGGGCTGTCATCACCACCTTTTTCTCTCCTCCCCTGATTTTGTCAGGAAAGAGACAGACATTTGTACCTAAATAATCAACTTAGATGCCTTAAATCCATGAGGGTGTGATTCTTAGTTTCATGAAGCATCTAACACAGACCTAAATGTACCTATTTAAGTCCCTGAAAAAGGTGGTATTTCAGATATTCCTTCTCTTCAGTGTTTTCTTTTGCTTATTTCAGGTATTTCCCCAGGTGCCCAACTCTCACCATTAACTGTATGAGACACTTTGGTGCCTCACACGGGGTTGTGAATTCCATCTCCCAAGTGGGTGCTAATCCATGTTTGCACATAGTGGGTGCATCTACCTGTGTGTATTTACTGCATAGTATCTAAAATTACTGAGCAGTATGGGCCTGCGTCTACATGTACATGCCCGAACTGCACAGTAAATATGGTGATTTACACTGACTTGCCCAATTAGTTACTGTGCAATAACGCATGTATAGATGCTTTACTGTACAGTAACACTGTGTGTGGGGACTGACTTGGGACTAAAGTTAGTCCCAAGTCAGTTCCGTTAAGCACATTAACACACGGTGTTAATGTGCTTTAACATCTGCACATGTAGATGCCGGTCTATCCCTGCTTACTGTGCAGTAATTTACTGTGCAGTACATTTAAGCCAGCATAAATGCACATGTAGACATGCCAAATATTGCTTGGCCCACACCTATTGGTGCATTTGCACCGGGGGCATTTTGGAGTAGGGGGGCTGTATTAGTGAAGCAGCTAACATACCGGTATCATTGCGCATGACTAGGATTACTAGGGACAAAGGAAGTAATAAATAATACTTGTCTTCCTCAGCTACTGTGGAAGCAAAAGTTCTAGTACCCAGTAATTAGTATGGACCTACTTAATGGCAGTCCAAGGGAAGCATGCAAGAGAGAACGTATGCAGGAGCACACTGGAAAAAAGAAAGACTTTATGGCTGAAATCATCATTAGTGACCTCTAATAGATTTTGATCAGTGAAGTGAGCATATGTTTCATTATTATCAGGTAAAGGCCATGACCCCTTTTTTGATCTGCTAAGGAGTGAAAAATCTTAATTGAAGAGCAGCAGAAAAACAGATTATCTTAACAGTGTGGAAATAAAGTATTAGTTTTTGAATCTCCTCTGTAATATGCTGGATGCTCCAAGTCTGATTTTGATTAATACATTTTCAAGTCCAGAAGGAACCATTATAATAATCTATTTTAATTTCTTAAGCAATGCAGACCACAGAACCTCATCCAACAAATTCTCCTTCAGCTGCACAATTTCTGTGGGAAAAGAAACATGAGGCTCAGACACAGCTCAGACCAAGAGGAACCCAGGACCTACAGCGAGTGAAGGGCTGAGTCAGGAGTACAAGTAATTCCTTCTGACTCCCACTCCAGTGTTGCAGACATAAGACCACATGCCTACCTCCCGATCCGTTAACAGGAACCCCATTTGTCCCCAGAAATACTAGCTGGTGCAATTGTGAATTTGATTTGTTGACACATTCAGGTGTTTCAGCCTCTAAGTGAACTATACAGCATCTATAAATAAATCTGAATGCAAAATTCTTCCTGCTATTATTTGTGTTCATAAGCCCTGCACACTGGAATGAAGATTGGTGTTTTAAAATGTGGGTTTGTATTCTTTATTGCCAAGAGCATAGTTTGAGGATGAATCCATTTAGAACGCAAACCAATCTGAGTGTGAATTCCCTGGCATAGGAAAGTAATTTGACTCATTCATCATCCCCATCTCAAGTGCTAGCTGAGGGAAAGAACAAAATAAAAACTTTAAGGTCTCTAAAGGCAATGAGTAAGTTATTTCCCATTATCACTAACAAACCCATGAAATGAACTACAGAAGAAAGCTGCCATTTGAAAATAAAATAGGTATTTATGAACTAAGGTTAATATACTTGTTGAAAATCTTCAGTGACTAAGCTATTATATGCCTTTTTGATTACCAAGGCTCTATTATTAAGCAATAACTATCATCATGCAGGGCATTTACCAGGGATTGATGACTAGTATGTGGGTTTTCTGATCAAATCACATTTCAGTTGGCATGTTCAGAGTATCTGTAAAGAATTGGGAAATCATGAAATGAATCAATCAGTCTGCTTGGAACAGTTCTCAGTGTCTCACTTCACTTGTAAAGAGCCAGGCATGAGGTCTGGTAAAGGGAAGTGAGCCTTTCCAAGCACCTATGCATGGTGTGTTTATACTGGTGAAAACCTCACCAGTAAGGAATTCTAAAAGTCTTAATAAAAGGATTTACCCAGATGATGGGATAGAATGAGACACAGCCCAAGACAAATTCTCTGTTTCCAAGTATTCCTTTTTCCCTTTCTTGAAATACATGATTGAAGAAGAAAAGATTTTTTCTGGCTGGAGATAAATTAATGTGTTGATAACAGAGCATAATTAAAGATATTATGGACACGACTGTTCAGAAAAATCAAGGATAAACTTGTGAAATAGGATCTGCTGAACTTCCCTCTAGGGTACAATTCAGCACAAGATGATCGTTGCTGTAAAATTAAATTGCACATCACTAATGCCAGCAACATGCCACCAGCAACATATTTTAAACAACTAGAAAAGATCATCTCTTAACTTCCTGGAGTGTAACCAAAAATCCAGGATTCATACTTCAGAAACTTCATGACTATTTGCAAAAGATGTTGCAGATCTCACTGCTTTCTGTTAGGCCACCTGGCCATTAATTTATTGTTTTTCCTCTAAATGTGCTAACATGCTAAACTCAAATGATAAAACTGCACTGCATGGTAACTTAAACTGTTCACATTTTAAGATTTTGACAACTGTACAAACAACAAACAAAATGAACAAATAGGATTTTAGGACATTCAGTTTAAGCAAATCATGTTCCACCTGCTTTGGCTACATATGTAACTATTGGAATAAAGTATTGCCAAACAGAAGCAAATTGCCCAAAAGAAATATGTAATCTGTATGTATGTAGGCAGCTCCTGCTTAGCGCTCTTAATTGGTTCCTGAAAAACTAAGCATTAAGGGAAATGAGTGTTAAGCAAAACCAAACGTATTTAATGACCCAAGACGGCAACCACAATTGTTTTAATGATCCAAAATGGTAATTGCGAGTGTTATAATGAAACTCGCTGAGTGCTAAGTGAAATCAGGTATCAATTTAAAATGAGTGTTATAGTGAAATAGCGCTAAATGAAACAGTGTTAAGTGGGGCTTGCCTGTACAAGGTGATAGCACACCTTTCATTTTATTTTCAGGAGGAAAAGCTAAGTAAAAGATAGCAAACAATTAAGAGCTAAACCCATGGATAAAAATAGACTGTAGAGGGGCCATTCTACATTGAAAAAGACTGCCACTGGCATTGTCAGATGTTGCTTCTAACAGAAGAGAGGTCAAGCAGAGGAAATCTGAGGTTTCTTTTTAGAAAATATAGATTTGGTACAGGGTAGAAGTCCTTAGGTACATCTCTGGAAGTACTATCAGGATCATGGATCCAAAATTTAAGTATTCTTTTGTGTTGTGGAAATGGAAGACCTAGATTCAAAGTCAGAAACCCTAGATTTGGATCTCATATTTTTATTGTCTTACTTAAATCTCTCACCCTTGAGAAATGTGCAGTTCTGTTAAATATATTTCTTGCAGCAAGATAGCACAGAGAGGCAGTCAATTTTTTAAAAATGTCTGAAGCAATGCATGAAGGCCCTTTCAGATTACAGAAATGACTGCAATTAATTAAAGAGAGGTTAGAAGAAATGGCCTGTAACTAGCTCTTTTCAACAGATACAGGTTTGCTACCATGCCAGCCAGAGAAGATGAACCAGATTAGCTTTACACCATTAAAAATGTAACAGCATTTCAAAATAGATCTCTTTTAAGGTGTGTTACATTCCAGTTGCCAGTGGCCAGTTTTGGGGCTCTGAGCTTTTCAGGGGCGATGCATCGGGGGTGCACGTGCACCCACTACAAAAAGGC
This sequence comes from Crocodylus siamensis, assembly GCF_052110815.1. NCBI lineage: Eukaryota > Metazoa > Chordata > Crocodylia > Crocodylidae > Crocodylus > Crocodylus siamensis. The sequence goes on from NC_143396.1 coordinate 97,758,819, forward strand.
ACCCCCGACACTGTCACCGATGCCTGCGGGTCGGCGGTGTCTGCAGGCAGTTCGCGATCCCCACTGGCCGCCTCCAACACTGCCTCCAGCAGCTGCAGGTGGCCACTGACCCTTGGTTGACACTTGTCAGTCCACCCCCCCACCGCCAACAGCATCGGCAGCGTCTGCAGGAGCTCCCCCACTTTCCACCGTCGTGCTCCCACTCCCTCTGCTATCACTCCGCTCCTGCCACCACCATGCCCCCCCAACCATCGGGGCACAAGTCATTCATGGAGCTTATTATCTGTATATTGAATGCTATTTGAGTGAAAAATAGCATACTTCATTATTTAAAAGCAAAAAAGATCACAAACTCACATGCAGAGGGGGAAACAAAAGCGCCTCAGGTGTTAGAGTCAGATTGTGGCAGGAGCTGAACTGTATTGCACAAGTGTGCAGTGGATGAGCAACCACCTTGCCTACCATAAGCAACAATATTACAAATGCAGCCCATGCATTGTTCTGCACCTTGCTATGCCTCCAGGGGTGCATAACTAGGGACCGATTTAAATCAGTTTCATGATTTTTGTCGAAACTAAAAAAAAGGGTGATTTCCACAATCACCAGGGAAAAATGGTGTTTCCCACAATTTTGTGCACAATCAACCAAAAAAATATAAAAGCATACCAGAATACAAAGAAAACACAGCAATCCTTGCAGCCATAAGCATGTGGTTTGAGAGAGAGCTCCTGCGGGGCTGAGCTAGTGGTACAGACTCAGTGAAGGTGTCAGTCAGGAAAGCAGAAGAGTTTTGGTGCCATATTTTAAGAAGCCAGATGCAATGCTGAAACAAGGCCGCAGTCTAATGACGATGATTGAAGTGAAATCCAAGAAAGCTGGATACATTTCAGCTCAGGATCGTGTAAAGCAGTTCTCTGTAGGAACCAGGCATGCAGATGGTGGTAAGTTGTTGTGTTTCTCATGCAACATCACTCTGGATGCGTTGAGGAAAAACAGCATTGATTGGCACTTAGAATCACATATAAAGTGAAAGGCTGCTGCAGAGGCTGAAGGTCAGAGCAAGAAACAAATTACTGTGTCCTCAAACTTTAAAACAGCCACTGAAAGCAGTCTGACAAGAAGACAGGCTACGTTCATGCTAGTGGAGGCATTCATGGCTGCCAACATGCCTCTGGAAAAAAATGATAACTCTAAATTAAGGTACAACTTGAACAAACATATGCCAAATGCTGGCAGTTTCCTATGTGCAAACAAGCTTCACCAAGATTACCTACCATGAGTTAACTGCTTTGCATGTTCAGTCTACAACATCTGCACTGGCAGAATATGAATCAGTCTTGATTGTAGCAAATGAAGCAACAGATGCCCAAGATAACTATGTTCTGCACATTTTATTTGTACCTGAGGGCTGGACAGACCATAACCTGCCTGTTTTTCAAACAGAGCCGATTCACCTTGCATCCATCAATTTTTCTGCCATGGCACAAGCTGTAGGGAAAGCTGTTGTAAACTACAGCTTCAGGTTAGAATTTAGCAAGATCTCAGCACTTCTGTCTGATAATGCAATGTATATATGTAAAGCTTTTGCCAATGTGCTGCATGGAATAATGTCCAATGCAATTCATGTCACCTGCAATGCACACATCCTTTCTTTACCAAGTAACATCTGGTGTGCACATTTTCCTTATGTGGATAGCCTGGTTTCCTCTTTTTAAAAAATGTTCAAATATTGTCTAGGTCGTAAGCTTTCATACAGGGAGTCCATCGTCAATCAAAGCAGGGATCTGCATGACTGTGTCACTTCTACCAGAGCCAGTGCTTATAAAGTGGAATTCATGGTTTAATGAAGTTCCCTGCCATGCAAAGAATACAAAGTACTGCCAGCAATTTGTGTGCAAGGAGCTTGAAATCACACCTGGGATACAGTGCATTCTTAAACGATGCGATCTGTTAAAGCAGGGCAACACTGAAGATCAAGGTAAGTTTGTGATGGAAAATGTGGTCTGATTTGTGGAACTTCTAACGTGGTTTGAAAGTTGGCAGGCTTTGATCCACCAAGCACAAAATAAGCTGATGGATTTTGATAAGTTGGGTTAAAGACATGGCATCACAACAACTTTCAAACTGTCAATGTGAAAATCAACAGAGGCAAGAGCTGTTCCAGGTAATAGCTGTGAAGTTGAATCAGTACTACAATTATGATCATTCACTACCACTGCAGTTTAAGCTACCACCTGACTCCTTTTTTAAGTGCTATTCACATTTTTTACCCCAATCAGGTATCTTTTCTTAGTTTCTCAGCTACTGAAATCAATCCCTGGATGACAGAAAGAGCATGACAAAGAACGTGTTGCTTACATGAACGTTGTCAAACAATGCCAGATGCCTTTCACTCTGATGGGGTTTTGGGAGTCTGTTTCTGATTGGTTTCCACATCTCTACAACTTGACAAAACACTGCCTTACCATTCCAGTCAATTCAGTGGATGTAGAACGTGTGATCTCAATGTACAGATAAGTGTTCACACTGCAGAGACAGAGGGTGTCAGCTGCAACTGCTGTGTTTAACAACTAACATGATCCTGATTCAAGGTTAGCGTTATGTAGTATTACTAAACTCTTTGTAAAATGTTAATGATAAATTATGATGACATTAGTTACAGTGCATATTGTATATATGTTTATATTCATAATATATTAATTTAGATTTAAATGTAATACTTAGTTTTATAATAATGCAGTAATTTATTTGATATTTCTGCAGATTTTGCTATTTAATTATGCCATGATTTTTGCCTCTTAGCCAATCAGTGATGATGGGTGGGGCTGGTGGAGCCCCTTGGCCAATTAGTGATACGGGGGGGACTTACCACAAAAAGACCATGAAGTTGGCTTCGCGTGCTAAGAGCAACCCATGAAAATCCCTTTGTCTCACCACAATTTAGGTAGGTCCCTATGCATAAGACATTACAGAGGTGAGCAAGAGGCTGATGAGAACAGACTGCACTGTGAAAAATCTGTTCTTCTTCTCCGATTTTACACCCCTCCTCCATATTTGTAAAGCTAGAAAGAATATTCTGTACACAATAGACAATAGAGAAGGAATTTGAAACTGTCAAGTTCCTTACAATGAATAAAAAAGAGAAAAAGTTATTTCAATAAAGAACTTAAATGATGAAAGGAAGGAGTCTCCATTTTCTCACTCCATTAGCAATGAGCTCATTTCTGCCTGCCCCACCGGCAGATTGGAACAGCGGGATGGAACCTGCCCCTCCCCTGCAGCTTGTTCCAAGTGCCTGTCTTGATCGCCCAACTGAGGCATGGGGTGGGGTGGCCATTCTTCTGGTTTTATAGAGGATAGACTGATTTTCTGCTACTCTGTCCTACTGATATGAAACCAGATGCCTTTATGTTCTCTATTTTTCTCTGCAGACTTCCACCAGTCTGACATAAAGGCGTCCGGTTTCTTATAAATAGGACAGAGGACAGAGTAGCAGAAAACCAGGTTGTCCTCTATAAAACTGGATGAATGGTCACCCTAGCATGGGGATGGGAAAAATCTGTGGGACTGGGACCTGTCCCTGACTGGAACAGTTCCTGGCCAGCCCCTGGCTGTATGGGGAAGTCTGCATGTGGAGCCTGGAGCTGGCTAGGAACTGCCCAAAATGGGACTGTCCCCAGCTACCTCCAGGTTGCATGTGCAGACTTCCTGTACAGCCCAAGGCTGGCTGGGAACTGTGCCAGTCAGGTGCAGGTCCCAGCCAGCGCCAGGCTGGGTGGAGAACTCTCCCTAAGCAGAGACCTCCCAGCCCTTGCTCCATGATCAGGGAGTGAGGACTGGGAGTTCTCTGCTGCTGGGGCCCGAGGACATTGTCCCCACCTGGGCTCTGGTGGCAGAGCCTGCCCCAGCAGTAGGCACCTTCCTGGGACAGGGAATGATCTGATCCCCTGCTGCCTGGCTGACCATCTACACATGCTGTACTGTGCGGTAACTAATCACGAGTAAATTTCCTATTTTTATGTACAGGTAACAAATTCACTTGGAATTAGAGCAAATAACTGCAGTAAGCATCTGCATGTGTAGACGGTGATGCTTACTGTGCAGTAATTTACATTAATCTCCAGTAAAGCATCTCTTGTAGACACGCCCAGTGTCACCAAGAAACAAACTGAAGCCAATTTAGAGTCTGCTTTCAGAGCAAAAACATTTTTTAAATCACAGAATAACTCATGCATCTTAGCTATTGCACTGTAAAAACACGGTGGAGATAAAGCACTATAGTGTTAGGCAAAATAAACCAAGCAAGGCCAATCATACTCAGAATTCATAGATTCATAGATGCTAGGGTCGAAGGGACCTCAACAGATCATCGAGTCCGCCCCCTGCCTAGGCAGGAAAGAGTGCTGGTGTCAGATAACTGCAGTGAGATGCCATCCAGCCTTCTCTTGAAGACCCCCAAGGTAGGGGAGAGCACCACTTCCCTTGGAAGCCCATTTCGGCCACCCTTAACATGAAGAAGTTTTTCCTGATATCTAGCCTAAATCTGCTCTCTGTCAGTTTGTGACCATTGTTCCTTGTTACCCCCAAGAGGTGCCCTGGTGAATGGAGCATCTCCAATCCCTTGCTGCACCCCCCAATGAATACATTTGAATAATGTATAATCCTGGTGGGGGCTGGGCAAGTGATTGGTTTTTGAGTGCATGAAAATATTGTAAATAACAATCATTTTGGGTCAACATAATAGTGCAATTTTTTAAATTTTTGGCGTATCAAAAATTTTGAGTCACAACATTTAAAAGTGTTTGGGTATGTCTAATGGGAGCAGAAGGCTAGTTCCATGCACAGAGGAACCAACACTGCAATTCTGACAAATAAAATGGGGAAGGCAAATAGTCTGGAGAAGGCACTACACGGCATTATCCACATCTTATACGCAGCTTTGTGTCTCTTAAGGTACCACAACACACACTGGAAGGACCATGGGTTATAAATACATTTTTATAGTCACAGTACCTAGAAACCTTACTCAGAATCAGGGCCCAGTTGTACTAAAGAGCTGTGCTAATACAAAAGAATATAGGGTTTCTGTATGTAGCAGGCGTCAAACACACCTTGAACAAGAGAGGGCGATAAAAGAATAGCCCCATGAAAGTCTTCCAGGTAGACAGTTAGTATCCCAAACACCTTCTGGTACCTCTTCAGTAACTACTTAATATTGTGCTATATGGCTACTAAACCTCTGTAAAAGTGCCCATAAACTACCAATATAATTTAAGCTGAAATAAATATTGTGCAAAATGTAAATAATACACTTATTGTGAAACTGTATCCCTTTAAAGCCATCATACAACTAGAGTTACAGCTGATAGAATCAGCAGCATACAAGCTGTTTGAAAGCATGAATCAGGTTGTCCTGACAAAGTCTAACAATAGCATTGAGAGAGAGAGAGAGAGAGAGAGAGAGAGAGAGAGAGAGAGTGTTTAAGTGCTGAACAGGCACTTGGTTACTACACTGACTTGGCCCTGGTTACAGCTGATAGATTCAGCAGCATACAAGCTGTTTGAAAGCATGAATCAGGTCGTCCCGACAAAGTCTTACAATAGCATTGAGTGTGAGTGTGTGTGTGTGTGTGTGTGTGTGTGTGTATTTAAGTGCTGAACAAAGCAGCATAGCCGCAGGCAATGGATACTGAATCCAAAGTCTTTCTTCAAATTGCTATGTTATTTACTGACTTGCTTTTCGTTCTTTTTGTGTAATTTTTTTTAAAGGTGAAAAGCCAATGGAGTCTTTCCACCTTATCCCAAAGAGTCATCACTCACTGTCTCTGTTTATCTGTGTCAAAAAGAAAGAAAGAAAAAAAGAAGGTACTTTTCTCTAGTCAGAATGAGAACTCTAAAATCTATATACAAAAATATGTATCGCATATTTGATGCTTGACTTCCGAAAGGCCTTTGATCTGGTATCCCATGATATTCTCAAAGGAAAATTGAAGGATTGCAGGCTTAACTGCTCGACACTTAGGTGGGTAGGAAGCTGGCTGCAGGGATAGGACCCAGAGAGTTCTAATGAATGGATCTGTGTTGTCCTGGTGAGAAGTGTCCAGCAGTGTTCCACAGGGGTCAGTGCTTGGTCCAGTTATTTACCAGTGTCTTTATCAATGATTTGGATGTGAGGGTGAAAAGCTCATTGGCCAAGTTCATGTATGACACCAAGTTATGGGGAAGTGTGGTCACGCTTAAATATAGGCTGCAGATACAGGCAGACCTAGACAGGCTAATAAGTTGGGCAGATCAAAACCAGATGAAGTTCAACATCGAGAAATGTAAAATGCTCCACCTGTGGACAAACAATCCTCAACACACCTACCGGCCTGGCAGAGCCAAGCTGACCAGCACCACAAATGAAAGGGACCTAGGTGTAATAACAGAGCACAATATGAATGTGAGCCATCAGTGCGATGCTGAAGCCAACAGGGCAAACAACACTGGCATGCATCAATCAATGCATCTCAAGCAAAACCAAGGAAGTGATTCTTTCACTTTACTCAGCATTGGTGAGACGGCAGCTGAGTCCAGTTCTGGGCACTGCGCTTTAACAAGGACGTGAAAAAGCTTGAGAGAGTCGGAAGAAGAACTACCTGTATGATCAGAGACTTGCATGGCAAGCCATACGAGGAAAGGATGAGGGACATGGGACTCTTCAGCCTAAAAAAGAGAAGGCTGAGAGGGGGCTCAGCAGTTTACCACTACATCAAGGGAGTACATCAAGGGTTCAATGAACAACTGTTCACCAGGGCACCCTTAGGGAAAACCAGGAGTAATGGCCACAAACTTCTGGAAGACCATTTCAGGCTCAGAAATAGGAAAAGCTTCTCCACAGTTAAGGTGCCCAGACTGTGAAATAAGCTCCCGCTGGAGGTGGTGCAATCACAAACCCTGGAAATCTTCAAGAGGAGACTGGATGGTCACCTTGCTGGGGTCACCTGACCCCACCTGTCTTTTCTGCCTAGTGCAGGGGGCTGGACCCGATGATCTTCCAAGGTCCCTTCCAGTCTTAAAATCAATGAATCTATTAATCTGTATGGTTTCAAAAACAAACAAACCAGCAAAAAGTAATCCCCTCCCCTCAGAAAACAAACCCCCCAAAATACCCTCTTAAAAACAAACAAACAAAAAGATAACCTGACATTTTCATTACTAAGGTAAATATATCAATACGCATCAATTCAAACCATTAAAGTGTTTCTGTTTAAATAGAAAGTGCCAAAAATCTACGTGTCATCTCTGATTCACCCTCTAATGGTGAACTTAATACATAAGTTTTACACTGATTTTGCCTTGTTTAAAATGTGCTGGAAATTTTTTTATTTCTTACGGTTGTAAGTGAAATAATTACTGAAAAGGTGTGTAGGATAAATCTGATTTTTCACTATATTTTGATTATTTTGAACCCCTTGTGTATAGTGAGTTTCACTATTTTTCACCTTGAAAAAATATTTCTATAGCTAATTGTTAAATCAAAAACTGCCAATGGAAGTTATATTCCTAAATCATTTTCAAGTTGACTATATTCCTCAAGAACACTAGAAGAAGTCTAACTCTGTTTTGATTCCAAATATAATTAGTCAGCTCTTTAATTGCTGAAAGGCAAAATAACTTAGTTGAACTGTATTACCCAAATCTAAGATGACCCCCCCAAATCAGATCCTATAAATGGACAATTTATAAATGTGTTATAATTTTCCAGGCATAGAATCAAATTATTGGAGGGCCATGTTAAATTTGCATCCCCCCACCTGGTAGGGGAGACAGGTGGTAAGGGTCAGGTGGTGGGAGGGCAGTGGTCGGACAGGCAGCAAGGTGCAAGCTGCCCACCGAACCACTGCCTTCACACTATCTTCCCCCTACAGATTGGAGTAAGTAGGGGGCAGGCAGCAAGAGGCAAGTTGCCTGCTCCCCCTACTTACTCCCATTTGTGCCTGCTCCCCCACAGCCTGGGGCCCTTCCCCTGTCTCCTCCCAATGCTGCTTTTGCATCCCCCATGCAGCTTAAGGCCCCCCCCGCCGCCTCCTGTCGCCCCCTCTCCCCATGAGCCCTTGCCATCGTCCTGATCCACCCCTCACCCACAGGGGCCCTTACCCTTGCACTGTAGTGGCAGGCTCCATCTCCACTGCAGCCCAGGGCACGGAGCACAGCTCCATCCCAACCCCATAGCAGCAGCATGGAGTTGCACTGCTGCTATGGAGCTGGGCTGGAGGCCTGCTCCTTGACCCAGCCTGCAGTGGGGGATGGAGCCGGCAGGCACAAAGCAAGGGTCAGTTGTGAGGGGAGTGGAGATGGAGAAATAGGGGCAGGGTCTCTAGGCTAACGTGGCAGGGGGGCAGAAGTGGTGCAGGGGAGATGGGGAAAACTGGGGTGGGGCCTAAGGCTGTGGTAAGGAGGGGTGGAAGCAGGGTGTGCAGAGGCAGCTGGGGGGGGGGTGGCAGGCAGCAACTGTGGCTCTTTTCTTGACTTTGGGTCAGAGCTGGAGCCAGTGCCGGAGCTGGAGCCGGAACCAAAGCAGCTGCCTTCCACTGCCACTTTGTACTTGGTTCCAAGATAAGGAGCGCTCCCCTCTTCCCCCCATGTTCAATGGCAGGGTGGGGGGAAACCTTATCTTGGAACAGAGTATGTACAGTCATTTATATCTACTAACGATGTCCTGTCTTTATTTACCTAAAATCCCACATATCTAAATTACCCTTAGCACTGTACAGGTTTCATACCATAGGAAAGTTGCAAAATAGCTAGCGTGTGGATTAAAATCACAAGTTATTCCTCACTAACTCCTTATGTGGACAGTCTTACTTCACATGAAGAATTCCTTTGTCTGGTTTAACTTCGGAAGCTTCTCAGCAACAGTTTTTCCACAATGGCTATTCTGAGTTTTTGTCCTATACAGACAAGCTCTACAACTGAGATACACAGGGCCTTGTTCAAATTAAAGCTGGATAGAAACCACCTATAAAGTTGTTACACATTTTCAAGTACTAACTTCATAGCTAGTTGGCTGTTTTTATAGCTGGACAGTCAGTTTTATCATGTGATAATTATTTTGCTTCTGTGGCCAGTCTAAATTTATTGCATAATTAACCAGTTAATTCTGTAATATATGTAACTTGTAGCAGGAGCCAGAAGTTGTTTAGACTAGCACATTTTAAAGATTTCCAAAAGAGCGCAGTACATGATCTAACAAAATTAAAGTAAATGACAGTAAATTAAATTACAAGCTTCTTTTGCAACACTAGAAAGTTCCTGTTCACAATACTTATTCAACAACATGGTTTACAATTCAGCTGGCAGTTAATCTAAATTAATCTACAAACAGATGGGCAGAAATAGAGCAAAACATAGAAAATGAAAAATAGCTTTTGGTAAGCAGTATTGCAGTGCATATAGGTCTAGTATAATTTAATTTACACATGGTTCAAAGAAAAACTTGATTCATTTTCACATCTTTGTTCAGTGAAGGCTGTATTCTGCTACTTTGTTTCTTGGCAATCCTTTGGGAAAGATTCGCAGAGCAGGTGTGAGTGAAGACGTACAAATAGCCAAGTTGCTTCAATCACGATCAGATATGTTATCTGGGAAAGCTTTTAACCAATACACTAAGCCAATACTTGAGCACTTGTGCTCCCTGGGCAGTGGTGGCCCACAGGGCAGCATCAGTGGCTGCACTGCTGGCGGTAGGAATGGCTGCTATTTTTGTCACCCCTCAAACTCAGCACCCAAGTCTGATCCCCATGTCACCTCCTTAGCTACATTGCTGTAGCCAACGTGGGTAAAGGCCTGATTAATTCTTAACATTTACAGAATAATATTCATTAGGAAGGGGTTAATTAGTTAGGTTTAGATAAAATTTAAAAATGGACCAAATGGCCTGAACTTCATTGGCTTGATTTAACTGGAGCTCCACCAATTTACACCAGCTGAAGATCTGGTCCATTGTGTTTGCTTTACTATCACACATTTTTCACCTGCATGTTCCTCTATCTTCACTGTTGAGAACTGAATTTTCTTGATAAAACTAGAATTCATGGCTCTCTAAAAGCAGGAACACAGGAGAAATATGTGACAGAAAGTCAATTAATCGTCTACTCTGCCATTAATTCCATGTCTTACAGATATTCCTTCACTAGATTATGAAAAGTCAGAATTCAGCTCTTTTGCCATTGTTTAGAAATGTGTAAACGCTAGAGCTAGTCAGGAAATTTCAAGAAAATCTTTTTCATCAGAAATGCCAATTCCTGAAAAGTAAAACTTTTTCCTATGTTTGTGGAGAGCTTCTCAACTCCTGGGTGGAATGTTTGGCCAGGGAAACAAAGCACAGAATAGCCTGAGGTGCTGAAGACTTTAGTAAAATTCCCCCCTCTTCTCAGTTTAAGCAGGGACTTGAATCTTTGTTGCTTCGGTGAGTGCCCTTAAACCATAGACCATTGTGGATTGAGGTCTCTCTCAAGTCTTTTTTTTCACCTCAAAATATGCCAGAAGGACTTTGGTTTTATTCCAAAGCAAAACAGAAATAAATACATAAACCCCTCAAATTTCAAGACCTCATTTTTTTCAAAATGGAATTCTTGTTTTCTGGCCAGCTGCAGAGACTGGTATCAACATTAAGATACACAGGGTAAAGGCAGTAATATTTTATGCTGGCATTTGAAACATTGACAAGATTATCTGTAGAAGCTATGATGTGTGTGTGGTGGGTTTTATATTGTTTTTCATGTTTATTGCTGATGGAGAGTCGCTTCTACACTGAAGACTGCAGTATACCATGGGTACTACCCAACCTAGTTTTAATTAAACATGGCTAGTACTGGAATCAGTCTAGCCATTGCACATTGCATCATGGGCTAATTTGTATTGCTAAGAAACAGGCTGGATTTTGCTTAGACTTTAAGGAAATGTGTAGTGGGGAGAATGTGCAAAAGTTTTCCATGCTTCAGTATGTGGCCTGCATAAAAACCATGAAGGAATGTAGACACAGAATTCAGGACAGGATGAGTGGTCTGTTCCTCCTTTTTTAGGATGTATCTCATACTCCAGAGGACATAAGGAGAAGATGCAGGAGACACCCAAACTGTGCCAGCAGCACCTGACTTTTGCATAAGCTGGAGCAGGCTGTGCTCAATGAAGATTAGAGGCAATGGCAATATTCAATGGGCATGTCTACACATTTCATAGATTTCATAGACATTATGGTTGGAAGGGACCTCAAAAGATCATTGAGTCCAGCCCCCCACCCAAAGGGCAGGAAGTCAGCTGGGGTCATAGGATCCCAGCAAGATAAGCATCCAATTTGCTCTTGAAGGTGTTCAATGTAGGTGCTTGAACCACCTCCACTGGCAGACTGTTCCAGACCTTGAGGGCTCAGACAGTAAAGAAATTCTTCCTTATGTCCAGCCTGAAACGGTCTTGCAGGAGTTTGTGACCATTCAACCTCGTCATCCCTTGGGACGCTCTGGTGAACAAACGTTCCCCCAGATCCTGGTGGTCACTCCTGATAAACTTGTAGGTGGCCATCAGATCCCCCTTAGCCTGCGCTTTTCCAGGCTAAAGAGCCCCATGGCTCTCAGCCTGTCGTCGTAAGGTCTGCTTTCCTGACCTCTGATCATGCGTGTGGCTCTTCTCTGGACTCTCTCAAGCTTCTCCACATCCTTTTTGAATTGTGGAGCCCAAAACTGGACGCAGTACTCCAGCTGTGGCCTCACCAAGGCTGAGTACAAGGGGAGAATGACGTCCCAGGATTTGCTTGAGAAGCATCTATGGATACAAGCCAGCATTTTGGTCGCTTTACTAGCCACAGCATCACATTGCAGGCTCATGTTCATTTTGTGGTCTATGATGACCCCCAAGCCTCTTTCTTCCGTAGTCCTAGTCAGCATAACACTGCCCAGCCTATAAGGATGCTGCAGGTTTTTCCTCCCAAGGTGGAGAACCTTGCATTTTTCGGTGTTAAACACCATCAGGCTCTCATCTGCTGAGCCTGTCCAGGTCAGCTTGGATCACCTGCCTGTCTTCTAGTGTAGATGCTTTAGCCCAAAGTTTGGTGTCACTGGCCAGTACGCTTCTGACTCCAATGTCCACATCATTAATGAAGATGTTGAACAATATGGGTCCAAGGACAGAGCCTTGGGGGACCCCACTGGTCACAGGGCACCATGATGATTGACTTCCATCAATTACCACCCTCTGTGTCTGACCACAGAGCCAATTTCCCAGCCAGTGGATTGTGGTGGACCCAAGGCCACAATTGACCAGTTTCTCCAAGAGGTGAACATGGGATACCAGATCAAAGGCTTTTTTGAAGTCAAGATATATGACATCAATCTCTTCTCCCTCGTCCAGGTGATAGGTCACCTGGTCATAGAAGGAAATGAGATTGGTCAAGCAAGACCTACCCGCAACAAACCCATGCTGGCTATCCCTTAGGATGTTGGCGTCGGCCAGTCAATTAAGGACGGCCTCTTTAATAAACTTTTCTAAGATCTCCCCCAGGATAGAAGTCAGGCTGATGGGCCTATAGTTAGCCGGATCCACTTTCCTCCCTTTCTTGAAGATCGGCACCACATTGGCCTTCTTCCAGTCTTTGGGCAGTACACCAGAGTGCCAGAAGTTTTCACAGATCCGTGCCAAAGGCTGGGCTATGATGCTTACCAGCTCCTTGAGTACCCTGGGGTGTATATTGTCAGGGCCAGCTGACTTGAATGTATCTAGCCTCTCAAGGTGTTCCTTCACGAGGTCAGCATTGATGGAGGGCAGGGGATCTCCCTCACCCAGACCTCCCTGTCCTGTAGCAGGCATGGGCATCCCATGGGACTGATGAAAGACCGACGCAAAGTAAATTTGCAATTACAGTGCATTAATGGCACATTAAGTTTAGTACCTGTAATAACAGATACTGAGTGTGCTGTAACTGGTGCTGGTGCACAGTGCACATCTTTTTGGTGACACTAATGCACAGCAGATTGATTCTACTGCCCATTAAAGTGACTGTCAGTGTTTTTAAAGGCATTTACCATAATTAGCAAGGTTAGTTTCTGGTACATATTTTTTGATACCTAGCACCTTTCAATATTACCTTTGAATTAAGCAACTAATGGGAGAAGGATATTTCTTTACATTTTGAGATTGATGTATGGCTCAGGTGAAATCAATGACAGGTCTGTTCTAATCACTACAACTATTCTTTCTATCACACAGTTTGCTTGCAGTCCACAAATGAGATGATATTCACAGTACCAGGGCTAATACCAATGGAAGACAAAGAAGAGAACTCATTACTGCAATGGAGGGTGACCATGACAATTTTAATCTGTATAAAAATACTTTCATTAGTAATATGAAGGAATACAGAATTACTGTCATTAACTTTCACAGACCCCAATCCAGCACCCTATCTGACTTCTATTGGTGGCTTATTGCAAGCAAGGGGCAGAGCGTAGAACAACTTTTAGCAACAGATAATGCAACAGATATTCCATACAGTGATAACCAAACACTTAATCTGTAACCCTGTTATTACAAAGTCCTGATAGTGGAATGTACTGAACGCTTCAACTTCGTAAGTCAGTTATACATTTTGGGGGAAGTTCTTTATCGCTGTAAAAAGGTGTATGAATTGCATTTAGATGCAAAAAAAAAAGCACCTTATTGTCTAAATATGAAAAAACATCTATGTGGGGCCCTGAGATGTTTTCCTCAGGTGTTTGTGTTTGATAATTGTGTTCTTTATGTCAGATCTGCCATAGCGCAACATCAGTTTATATCAGGTAGGAATCTAGCCACCCATATCTTAAATTCATGTTTCTATTATGCTTGAAATTGCCACATGAGTTGGCATCCATCACAAAAAAAAAATCTGGCATTTTCAGTATTTAAAAGTAATTGAAGGATTGATCTGGCATGGGAATTTCCCCAGTATCTGCTTCAAGACTTGAAGAATAATGCTTTATATTCAAAAGTTGTCTAACTTTCTCTATAGTTGGTCCAATAAAAGATATAACCCTTCCCCCCCACCCTGCAAATCCTTGCCTCTTGCAGTTAACTAAAGAAACAATACCCATCACTTTATATTACTTTTGACCGACTATCTATTTATTAATAAAAGAACCCATCATTATTTGACTGTAATAGTCACTGACTGTAAGGTATGCTACACTGATCTCTCATTTGTACATAGGAAGGTGTTCCATTACTCAGAGGAGTTTCTCCAGTTGCTGAATGACCTAGTTTGGCTACAAAACTAGAGCACACAGATTTAGTATTAGCAGGGATTGAGCAGCACAGATCACCTTAAGCACAGTGTTTGATCTTTGTTAAAATATGTGTATTTTTTTAAAATAAGGATTCTTAAATATTCAGTCCAGTAATTTATGCACAGCTGCCAGAATTTGCCAAGACTCAAAGTGGGCATTTCCTACAGAGTAACTAAGGTAGCAATTTAAAATGCTAACTTTCTTTTTGTACTTGACCTTTAGTATGATCCACACATTTTGAAGACCATTTTTCCTCCAGAATGACCTCTGGCATCTTCCCTTCTAACAATGCATTTTGCAGCATCAGAATATTACTGGTATACAGGTTAAATACATTATCATTTATCGCTGTTATGCATTTAAGTCTCTGAAAATAGAAATATAGCCCCTCCCCCTACTTAACGAAGATAAACTGATGAATGACAATTTCACAAGAACTCTCCTACCCCAGAACTTTTTCATCTGCTCATTTATTATTGTTCAGTCCTTGAACTGTGGTCTTATCCAACCCCCCTATCCAGGTGACAAATGTTGTGATGTCATTTCTTACATCTGAAATGGAAGGTCTATTTCAAATGTGGCTCATTTCCACACTGAATAAGTTCATCTTGTGGTAGCACTGGAGTGATGGTCCAAGAAACGCACAAAAAGCATTTTTTGGTGATATCTTTTATTGGCTCAAGTGCCTGGTTCAGGGGAGAATGTAAACAAGCATTTGAGCACAAAGTACTCTTTTAGGTTCATCTGTTGTACGAATGAGCAAGTTGTGGGACTGTGTGAAAGAATGTGGCTACAAGCATATATACTACCCCAACCAATGCTCCTGCCATGGAAGAACACAGAGCTGAATTTTAGGTCATACAACCCTAGTTCAATCTCTGTTCTCTTTTCTATACATACCCCTACTCAGTGCTTGCTATTTTTTACCCTTTGCAACTTTTCTGCCCTCGACTTCATTTGATAATTTGAAAAGTACTATAGTTGATGAAGCTGACATTGGATGGGGCTCAGCTGTTAGTTAAGCAACATTTATTTTGGAAAACAGCAGCTCTCTATGGTCTGCTTCATGATTAAAGCAGACTCAACAGAAGTGTGAGACACTGTCAGATGTTTGAATGTGAATAATTAAAGAACCTTCATGTTAATCAGATGTTAGTACAAACTGTTAGACAGGATTAATCAGACATCATTGTTCTGACATCACTTTTAATTCTCTGCTTGGTGAAAGGCCTAGATTTAACTCCCTGGGTCCTGATATATAGTGACATTTCTAGGTGCATTAGTGTCTTTTTTAGGCTAGGCTCTTGGACTTTAAGTCTTTCCAATTGCATTGACTTTTAGTAGAAAGATTTTTCAAAGGCTCAAGTCGCAGTCAATATACCTAATTCTTGAAAGTCAGTAGAAATTAGGCAACTGACCTACACTTTTGCCATTGATAATTTCCCCCCCAAAGCTGGCCCACAGTGGATAAAAACACTAGTACTCAGAGAACTAATTGATATTCATTTTTGTCTAATTGGGATTTGTATTTGTGGAGCAGAAGCTTCCAAGTGCTAGTTTAGTTGGTGGAGGTTGAGGGGTGGCTTTTTAATAGCCTGAAGAACTTGGTGTTGACTGGTGTTAAGGAGACAGATGAAGACTCGTTGGCAGCTGCTGACAGATGTGAGAAAACAAAAATGTGCTTTGTATAGATTGGGCATTTCAGAGGGGCTGATTGTATCAACTATTAGACAAAAGTGTCAAAAAAGCCTTGCTGAAGCACCCGATCTATACAGAATTTGGGTGACCCAGGTCAAACTAATGCAATGCCTCATCTGGGCATATGCTGGAATTGTTGCAGGGGTGAACCGAGTTTAAAGTGCTGTTTTTGAGGGGGGCTTTTTATGTCCATAAGCAGTCATAAGCTCTATATTGGTGGTTTTAAACTGTGTTCTGTGGAATTCTGGGCTTCTGCAATAGGGTATCAGGGGTTCTGCAAAGAGATTGGGTCTACTGGCAGAGGTGGCTGGGAGGTAGCGTGCTGCCATTGCCAGGCTGGGTCCCCTGGCTCCATGTCAGCTCACACGACCTGTGGAGGCAGTGATTGGAGGTTTGCAGCAGCAGAAGTGATATGAAAGGGCCCTGTGATTTTTAGGATGCTTGAAAACTACTACTCTATATTTCACTTTCCCATAAATCAGAATGTGAATCCTGTTCAGTGATACGTGGTTATTCAAGTGATACAATCACCAATCAAACTCTGAGTACCAGGTACACCAATAATACTATACAAAGAAAAATTGCTTGGTGTTGTCATATTGAACATATGGATATAAGTTACACATTCATGCTATTGAATAACTTGTTTGAATTTATAAGTAACAGGGTATAATAAGGAACCCTTACCCTGTTACTGAACCTAGGGGAAAGCGAGGTGGAGGGGCAGAGGCTAGAGGGGCTGAGAAGAGAGAGATGTAAACTAGGATTTGTGGGCTGGGCCCTTTAAAGACAAACCCATGGGCAGCATAATGGCTCTCAGATTAAGTGATTAGTGGCTTTTTCAAAGGTGTTTGGAGTTGAGCTAGTAACAGAGATGGAGTGCTCTCTCACTAGGCATAGTGTTCACTGGGATCCTCCCTTTTCTTCCTTTGTCCTGAACTAGTGGGCAGGTTCTCATTCTCAGGTCCATTTCTCTATCTCTATCATAAATTGTCGGTTTTTAGAACACATGCTAGGTAGTGGGAGAAGAGACATCTGGCTACTTAAACCCCAGCTAAAGGACTGGAAAGAGGGAGGGAAGAGTATCCAAGGAAACAAAATATTGTTTCATACATCAGATGAGAATGTTATTTTATCAGTTCCTTCCCAAGCTGCAAAAGCTCTATTAAAAAGATTTTCCAGGGAATACATTTTATTTAATTTCACACCCCTTGCGATCACACAGCTGTGTGATATGATACCACCAGAATAGGAACATTTAAAGGAATTGAAATATTGTGTGTTGAAAGTCAGCAGTAATAAATCTTGGATTCAACTTGCAATATACAACAGATGTGCAGTATGACAGAGGCACAGTGTACTGCACAGACCAGCAACAGAAAAATAGAGAGCAAGAAAAAAAAATAAAGTTTCTAATTTTCTTTGTAAGCAATGCAGAACAAAAGATATGTTTCCCAGGTCTCACTTGTGTCTTTTTATTTCTCTTTTCTTTCCAGTGTTTGGTTTTAAGTTAATACATATTCTATGTCAAATTATTTTAGTTCCTTTTTTTTAATTAGATCTTTCTCTGGGTTTCATCTAATCTCTCATTATTAGAAACTGATAAATGTCCTCGTGCAGGGAACATATTATACATTTGCCTGTTGTGGGTCTCTTCCCCTTTCCTCTGAGTTATCTGCTGCTGGCCACTATTACTGGATGAGATGGATATGAAAGAATGGGGGATATCCTGTGTTTTATTTTCTGCTGCATATGCATCTGTATTGGTGGTTCCAAGACTGTGGCAAGGGGCCTCTGGCCACACCACCTTCTGCTGAATTCAGCAGCAGGGGAAAAGGGCATGAGCAGTAGGGCTGTGTGAAGCTTCGGGTGCTGATTAGATTTGGAGGAGATTTGGCCCAATTCAGCAGCCAAATCTCTGAATCCAAATCAAATCAGGAGACCAATAAAAACGTCCAAGTCAATTCAAAGATTTCCGAATCAATTCGGAAAAGATTTGGGGAGCTTTAGAAATCTGGGCAGTCCCTGTGCTCCACCACAGGGAGCTGGACCCAGACTATGTACTGTAAGTAGGGGGAGGGGGCGAGAGAAGAGGGGGGAGACCATGGGGAGACCACCACCAGGTCCCATCCCCCAGCCCCACGGCAGCTGAATCAGAATTGGTCAAATCAATTTGGGACAGTGATTTGAATCACCAAATCAAAACACTTTCCCCCAAATTGGCCAAATCTGAATCCGAAGCAAATATTAGCTGCTTCACACAGGCCTAATGAGCAGCAGCAGCTCTCAGTCTCTGCTTTCATGCATCTCTCGAGCTTGGGAGGTGAGTGCTGCTCCTGCTCATCCCCTCTTATCTCCTGCTTCTGAATTCAGCTGAGGGAAGGGGAAAGAGGTGGGGAAGTGGGAGGTGGAGGATGAACAGCAGTAGTGCTCACAACAGGTTCCAGAGCTGCATGGAAGTAGGGGCTCCAGGTAGACCCTATGATGACCAGCTGGTGTGAGCTCAAAGCTCATAACACATACGGACTGTCTGGGCACTTACATAGAGGAGAGACCTGGGTTTTGGCATTTAGACTTTAGACCATTATGTCTTTTATTGGATCTAGTACATGGTCTCTACCCGAATCAAAATTAGCATTGACATTTTAATATCTAGTTAATAGAGCCCAAGGTCATTTATTCACTCTCCAGCACAAGTCATAGATGTGTTACCAGTTAGAGTGCAGACAGAACTTACATTTGTCATGCAGTTGGCCCCTTGAAAGCACTCTGTAGATGTCCCCTTACAGAAGTGCATGGTTACAGAGTGCTTTAAACATGCCTGATTGCACGACGGTCTGAACCTTCATTACATGACTGTTCAGATGAAGGCACTCCAAAGCAGAACACCTTCATTAATGTCTGTCAGAATGTTCTGGGAGCAGGGCTGAGCTGATACAGTCCAGCCCTACCTCCAGTTCTGTCTTCAGATTGGGATGGGGAGAAGGGAGGGGAGGGAGTCCCATTTGGGGTTTGCACAGCCTGTGCTGGAGAGTGGCATGTGTGGATTGGAGCCCTAAGTTAGGGGGCTCCAACCCACCCACCCCACCCTCCAGCACAGGCTGTGCAAGCCCAGATGGAACCCCCTCCCCTCCCTTCTCCCCATCCCAATCTGAAGACAGCACCGGAGCTTGGAGGAGAGGGATGGGGCCAGGGGAGAGTGAATGCAGACATGCAGCTGCTCCAAACTGGAGCTTGATCCCTCAACCCCTTGGACCCAACAGTGAACGTCGGCTGGATCAGGGGGAAATGCTGTAAGTCATGGCACTTCTTACAAAGCACCATGAGTTACAGTGGGGAGCTGCATGTCTGTCAGCACCTTTATGACAGGGAACATTTATTCACAGATAGGAGGTAATTTGTGGACAAGGATATCTAGTTTTATTAAGCATTTATGCAAAACACAAGCATTTCTGAAGGTCAGGAGGCTCAGAAGTGTTTCTTTCAATCAGTTTCACATTCGATAAAAGGCTAGCCAGTTATTTTCAAAGGCACGTGTCAGGTTTCATCACTCTTCCAATCCAGAGCTGTTTTTTTAAAGTAAAGAAGCTATTCACTTTTAAATGAATTCTTAATCACTGTATTCTGTTTCTTATTCAGTGTGCTGGTGCACATCATTTTTTTTGCAGTTAGTCTAGGATTGTGAATAGGAATGGCTGTTTATTTTCTCATGGCATTCAGAATCCTTCCGTGATTGCCTTTATATTATTATGCTTTATTACAATATGCAAATCTTTTTTCTTGCATAAGCCAAGGAAGAAAATCAAAAGCGCCATTCAGTTTGAAACATCCAGTCACCACTTTATGAAGTATAATTCTTGATTCCCTCCCCACAGAAGACCATATACTGCTCTGCTCCACTAGTGACAATCTGGACTAACTCCATTCTTTTCTTTTGGAACAGATAATTTCACTCAACAACAGTTTAACAAAGAGTAAAATTTTACCCAAAGGCTCTATTTAGATAGTGGGTGGTGTCAGATTTTGATGTAAGTATTCACTTACTGTAGCATTTCACATGCAGATGATATAAAAAATTACTGCAGCTTAAATAGCAGTCATCTCCAAAGGAGCAGCCTCCTGCAAAACTGGTACACATAACTTCTTTGGCTTTGTGTAGGAGTGTCAAATATCATGCCCACCTGTTGCATTTTGATGCCTTGTACAACACAGCAAAGGTGTGGACAGAAGTAACCTTATACTATTTTAAAAGGTTGGGGAGAGAGACTTGTAGCTTAGGAGTGTGGATCAGCTGTTCTGATTTAACTGTGACATCCATCTGCTCCTACACTACTTCAGGTGAATTAAGTCACTATAACTTGAAAACCCCTGGCTGCAACTATGATTTAAATATGAACAAACCCAACTAATTCATATCTACCTCCATTTGCAGACAGCCTGAGAAATGTTTGAGCAGTTATACTGCTCCACCATCACTAATCTGACTTGCATGATAATCCTGCAAACCAATGTTGATCATTTTAGTTTAGTGGCTGAAAAGGGGTGGAAGTAAATCCCACAGGATGGTGTGAAATAGGAGTTTGCAGCAGGGCAAGAAATGCAGGAGGAAAGACATATGGTCACAAAGGATAGCGAAGGAAAGGTGCAAAAAGGAACAAGGGAGGAACAAAAAGCATTGACCTGGTTAATAAACTCATTTTCACCCTGCATGACACTGACTGTGACAAAGACCTGAGAAAATAAACAATTAATGGCTACACAGAGGCTAGTTTCTACCCTTGCTCTTTGTGCAGCCTCTTATGCAGCTCTATGGGACAGCTCTGCTTCAAACAGAGGAGGATAGTACATGGCACAAAATGTACTTTGGCCTACTGCCCAGAAATACAAATAGTTAAATTAAACTGGATAAATACAATGACTTGGGCAGCTCTGGTTTAGCCATTGAGAAAAACATCTATTGCCTTTAGATGCAAATCATGCCTGAACAACAACTGCAAAACAATCAGATTTAATGGTGAGAAAATGACCTGCTATATATAATCTGTCACGATTTCTCCTTCTTTCTGTTCAGGCTCCCTCACTTTTACTTCTTATTGCTGTAGTGTATTTAGTGTCATTGTACACCATCACAGATTTAATCCCTTCAGTATGGAAGAGAAAAGGACAGACCTTGCAGAATTTGGGTTCTGTGCACCCAAGATGGAGATTCGGAAAGTCTTTTGCATCTCATGTTCCCAGAGCACTTTAGAGCAGAATCCTGTCTGAGGGTGCAGCAAAGGACAGTAAAAAAGCATTGTACAATCATAACACAGTTGTGGCTAAACAATCAAAAATTTGTGTGTGGCTGGTTGAATTATTGGACCATTTCCCAGTCTTCTTACATGCTTGTTTATTATGACACAAACTGGTGATGTTTGTGGTTAGATGCACATCACTCACTGGTAACACAAAAAAGTTAAACACAGACCTAGTAGACCACTCAAAGATATTACTGACGAGCGGTTGATCACAGGGTCAGGGAAGGCAACTTTAACAGGGCTGAGCTAAGAGACTCAGCTATTGGCAGACCTTTAGAAACAAGCTAAGTATTGATTTATCCAGATTCAAATCTCTGTGTCTAATATCAGACATTATTAAACCTTATATGAGAGCTTGTATCTGACAAGTCTGACTGACCATTCTGTCTTTTGAAAGGTTAGATGAATCCTCTCTTTGCCCAACTGGACCACTTTAATGCCTGCTGGCAGATGGCACAAGCCAAAAGTCTGTTAACTGTTGAATTTTTTATGCTGAATGAATAAATCAGGATATGAAATTGTGTTAGACAAGAGTGGCTTGATAAGCAGAGGAAAGCACTGGCTGCTCTCTTCAACTTATTTGATAAACTGCAAGGGGAAGATATGCAGTTTTGCTAGCTATTAACAGTGTTTTAATTCATTAAAACATAAGGGATATGAAATACAAGTTCACTGTTAAGAGATATTTTTTCATGTTTATTTTCTTCCTCATTTTTGCCATGTTTCCTTGTGTCCTGTGATACATACATCCTGCTTGTAAGAGGTGTTAAAAAGCCTACTCTATATGAATCCAAACTCTTTTAATGGACCTTTACATTAGCCTTGCAGATAGGTGTATCTATTCAGACTTTTTCCTTACACAGCTCTCTTAGGGTGAAATCCTGGCCCTCTAGCAAATGGAGATTATCAGTCAAGTTAGGATGTTAGCCTGGAAATGCAGCCTTTGGTGCTCATAACTGATGGGATGTTTCTGATTTTCCAAAAGTGCAATACTTTCCTTTCTCACTCTCCAAAGAAATAAACCAAAAAAAGGAGTTCATACCTGCATCTCAGAAGTGTTCTCACTACATCTATATTACAGCTTGCACCTCAGAAGTGTCCTCCCCCAACCATATTACCTTGATGGCATTCACAAAAGAAAAAACAAATTTTTAATGGATGCAGAATCAGGCGCCAAATATTAGGCCTGTGCTAAGCAGCTAATATTCGCTTCGGAATCAGATTCAGCTGATTTGGGGGGCAGTGATTCGATTCCGTGATTCAAGTCACTCTCCTGAATTGATTTGGCCGAATCTCCAAATTGGACAGGTCTCATCCCACACCCACTCTCCCAGCCCTGTCAATGGCTGCCCTGCCTGGCCCCAGCATCCTGACTCTTAAAAAAAAAAGAAAAAAAAAGAAGTCCCAGACTCACTAGTTCCTACCAAGGCTGGGGGCAGGGGAAGGGTTCCCCGCTGTCACAAGCCCCCATCCTCTGCCTGCTCTCCTGGCCCCTCAGCTCCTGGCTCTTTTAAAAAAATAAAAGCCCCCACTTACCAGCAGCTGCCAGGGAGGGGGGACCATCCCTGCTGCCCCCCACTGCCCCATGCTGCATGGAGGTGCTCTGCCACAATCCCCCAGAAGCCCTGAGGCTGCTGCAGCATCTGGTGAGTGGGGGCTTTTTTTTAAAGAGCCAGGAGCTGGGGCTAGGCGGGGCAGCCATGAGAGGTGTGCTGGGACAGCGGGGGGGGGGGGGGGGGGTCGGGGGTGCTCAGGAGCGCTGGGGGAGCAGGCAGGGGATGGGCCTGGCAGGGGTCCCCCCATGGTCCCCTTCCCCTCCTTCAGCCCCCCCCCCCCACCTACTTACCAGCACAGAGTCCAGGTCCAGCTCCTTGCAGCAACGAGCGGGACTGCTGGAATCTCAGGAGGTCTCTGAATCTTTCCCGAATTGATTCAGAGAGATTCCAATTGATTCAGACCTTTTTACTGGTCTCCTGATTTGATTCAGATCTGGCGATTCAGCTGTCAAATCAGGCTGAATCTCCTCCAAATTGAATCAACACCAGAAGCTTTGCACAACCCTACCAAATATATACTTTTCGTACGCTTACTTGGAAAAGCATAAGCCCTACTTCAAAAGCCAGCAGCCCACTATTGTGCTGCCTGTGATGTGAAGTAGAAAAGCTTTAGAAAGTATTTTAGAGCCAGGGTGAAAGATGTTAGCTTTGGTTTGGTTAGCAGTAGTATCCTACTGGTTTCATCAAGTACTAAGGCCAGATCAAAAACACACACAACAAAAAGGCTTACATACTGGAAACCTAAGCACTGGAAACCCTCTTAGGCTCCTGGTCCAAAGGCAGGCAGCTCAAGTACAGTTAAACCACTGCTTGAGCAAGACTTGGCAGCATGCTACAAAAAAAATATCACCCTACAGGTGCATGCTCTTCCCACAGCCTGGCAGAATAGATGCTCTAGCATAGCCCAGACTTAGGAGATCCTAAAAAAGGTGTCAGAAATCATGCTCATGGCCATGCTGAGCTGTCTGTGCTGGAAATAAGACAAGCCAGGATATGAATTGGTATGCCTCAATTTCTCAGCAGCAAACTTGAGGCAGAAGACCCGACAGCGTAGACAAGCTCCAATTACAGTGCCTCTGAATGGGATCCAGAACAATGAGCAAAGAAGCCACCTGGTGTCTGCATCCTCAGCAAAAAACTGCCTAGAGCCATAGGGAACTGCATAGACAGATGACTTTCCTAACCACTAGGCTGCAAAGGCATGCTCCCACTCCTGTTTTGTGAGCCAGCTGTTCGGTGGCCCAGCTTCAACAAGGTTGGTCAAAAGCACACCCAAAGAGACATGACTACAGATGCGGAACAGGAAGCTGAAGAAAATACCTGACAGCAAAAAAATATGCATTCCAGCAACTGAGTTCTTACCACCAGGGGCTAACAAACGGTAGCAAAGGTGGTGATGTCTTCAAAGGTGGTGAAGTCAGACCTTCCAAGGAACGAATGAAGAAGTGGGGCCATACCACTGGTTCAACCACCTGGGACTGCGGCATAGAGCCTCAGACTGTGCAACACCTGCTGCAATGCCCACTGCTCGAAGGCACGTGTACAATGAAAGATTTTGCAAAGTACAATAAACGAGCACAAGCATGTGTAACAAAATGATCAAATGTGGTATAGAGCCAAAGGACAAGTTGTGGGGATGGGGAGCTTCATCCCAGGCATCCAGCTTGCCTCTGCTGCCTGCTTCTCTAACACACATTGCCACACAGCCTAGGCAATGTGTGCTCTGGGGTGCTAGGCATTCTGGGAATTGTAGTTATGTAGAGCAGCTGTAGAGTTTTTTGGTCTTGTTGGTGGGAGGAGAACTGATCCTTACTTTTTCCTTGCTGAATTCAGCTTCCCCTACACCACTTCTGGACATGGGTTTCAGTAGTACAAAGTGGGGTGAAAGCTTCCCCTTAGCAAGAGCAAACTCCACTACCAGTCTAGAGCACTGATTCTATGATTCCCAGAATGCCCTGCATGCCTCGAGATTGTCTGGCGCTCTGCTTTCTCCAGTTTCTGTGCCAGCAATCAAGAAGGTAGGAGCATAGGAGAGGAGAGGAAGGATGAGAGATTGCTGCACCCAGCACATTTTTTTCCATGCTACATCTCTAAAAGGGGAGATCCTCCCTCTCCCACTTTTTCTTAAAAAGATTGAATCCTGATCAGTTTAGAAAGAAAGGCTGCAGCTGTCTAAATTCACGTCTTGGTTTTCAGGTGCTAATCCTGAGTGGAAAGGATCAGTTAAGCACTAGAGAAGGGCAGGATTAAAGGCCCATACCTGGTTCCAAGCAGTTCTCTGCTAGCTCCATTGTTTAGAGGCATCTAACTCTTCCTCACACAGGATGCTGGATGCCAGCATGGAGCCAAGATGCCTAAAAGTTAGGTGTTGCAAATCCTAGTGTTGTGGGGCACATCCCCACGAATGTGCATGTTTGGTTTGTGGAGCCAGTAACTCATCTGTGGCGGGTGGATGAGGTAAACAAAACCCGTGGGGAAAAAAAGCGGAGCAGCGCACTCATGGGCAGCGCTCCTTTGCAGCACGGAGAAATGTGTGGGATGTGGCACCACAGAAGTGTTTGCAGTGCCACATATCACATGGCTGCACTTGTCTGGACACAGTCATGGTGTCCAAATCCTTTTCTGGATCTGATACAAAGAGCTGAAACTTGGGGGAGGCAACCTTCAACTTCATTGACAGGAAGTCTTGGGTTATACCTATACTGCAGACTGCATCCAATGAAGAGATACTGAAGATGACTGTAAATAGACACGCTCAGGTAATCTGTCTAGTTGCAACAGCCCAGAGTGCAATGCAGGCAAATTAAATCTAATTTACTGTACAGCTAGTAATGAGTCTCTCCAGAGACTCAACAATTATGCTATGCTTATTCCTTTTGTCAGCAAATTTGCATGCCTGGTATAAAAAGAACCAACTGGTTAAGCTATTGTTGCCATATCAATATTGCTGTACAATAAATTACAAATCCACCTGCAGACTCTCCATCAGCTATTATTTAGAAGACAAGACAAACCAGAAACAAGCTTGTTTTCTTTGTATGGTGTGAGCAGCTGTTTCTATGAAATTTACACTAGAAACAGATTGGGGAATTTGCATTTCAGTTTGATCAGCTTTCACGTTACCTTATCATGAAAATGTGGAGAGTGAGTTCTGCATAAAAGGTTCTATTCTGACTGATATTTAATGCAAAAATCAGTTATCAACAGGAAGTCTCTCAATCCTTAATTCCAGTAATGTATTGTCCCTTATTCATCTATTGAACACACTAAATTTGTGCCTATTTACAACTGTTAAAAGGGGGAAAAATTCATGTGGACATAATCTGTTTCTTCAGGTACTCTTTTGGCTTCTTGTATTTACTGGAATTATTTTGGGGGTCTATATTTTATCTGTAGATTTGATTTCTTAGACTTTACTCCTTTTACATTTCGTGTATCATTGTCAATGCACTAGGAGATTATTTGTCTCTTGGAAAGAGCTGTGACCTGTCACCACCAGGATCTATTCCCTCTTTCAAGAACTATTTGACACATTTACAGTTGAACATACAGATCTCAGATGCAGCTCTTAGTCATCTACAGAGTCACCAGTAATTTTCCTGTTTGTTGGAAGACTGTCATCCTTGTATCAAGGGATTGCTGCCACTGACAGGGAGATTGTACAACAAAAATACCTCTCAGAAGCTAGCATTAGCTATTAGTCAAAGGTTTCTTTTCAAAATTTTCTGTTCAGAAAAGGCTAATGATAACTAGTTTTTCAATAAACTCATCCGTAATAACTGTCCATTTATAGTTAATGCAGGGGCAGAAGTAAAGCTGCTCAAAGAAAGACATCTGCTGTTGGTTCACCAGTGAAACAGCTGATAAAGTAGCTTCCCAGAGGAGACTATCTGGGTGTATCCAGATGGGTGCTCACTTGTGTTTCCCCAGGGAAAAATAGCAGTGGCACATGGCTACTTGTCCCTGGGGAATTCACCTGCACATATACTCTGGCATGTGGCAAGTTGCCCTGGGTGGGGTAGGGGAGGCCGGGCCCAGCATCTAGGCTGGTCCCAGCAGCCTTACCTGGGGTCCTGGTGCTTCCCATTGCCCCAGTGGCAGTGATCCAGTGTGTGGAGCCTGGCCAGCTGCCACAGTATGGCTCTGGCTAGTCAGGCTCCACTTTCAGGTGGTACACATGGCCACCACATGCACCACCCTGCTTATTTCAGGCAATCATTTTTCTGACACTGGGATCTCTACTGTGTAGCGAACACCTGCATATGTGGTGTTTGAGGTTTGCAGCACCGCAGACAGGTCTGCATACCACATGTGAGCGCTCATCTGGATGTGACCTCTTAGAGCAGAGGTGTCAAACTTACGCAGCTGCCCAGGCTGAATCTCAGAGCTCCTCAGGACCCACCTCCAGCAGCAGGGCAAGCCTAATCAGAGTGCTGCAGGGGGAAATGCAGCCACAGACATGTGTCCCCAGCAGGCACTAACATGTTCCCAGCAAGGCTCCCTACCCCAGAATTTCCATCCCCTCTGAGCTCTGTGCAGCAGATAACACAGGTCTGCGGGCCAGATCAAGCCCATGATCCATATGTCTGACACCCACTGCTGTCACAAAGGGAAGAGCCAGAGGGCTACCACATAGCTTTTCTCCACCTGAGCACCTCCTCAGAGTGCGAGGGCTTCTTTTCTGAACTTCTTGCACCTATGTGGGGGGAGGAGGGTGGGGAATAAAGTTGGCTGAGGAGTATACAAAGCACTGCGATATTTTCTATGTTGAATTTTAAAGTTTTGACATGATATTCTCTTCCCCATTCCATTTCTCGTGGGCAGTAAGTACCTGCTGAAAATATGAGGGAGAATGCTGCTCTTTGGCCAGTGCTTCCATTTGATGTACACAGCAAGGATGTTAGGCAAAGTGTCCATGGCATGCTAGATGGTAGTAGAGAAACATGTGGGAGAGAATGATTTTTGGAGCACTGTGTATTTTTAGCAAGTTGTCTAGTCTGTTTTTCAAGCGTAAAGGGTACATCACCAAGGGTATAAAAATTTAATGACTCTCCAGTAAATATGATTTTACTTGACAGTACATTTTACTTTTCAGAAATGCACACGGGAGGGGGAACCTTTCATTTAAATGTACTCTTTTGACAGATAAAATATATCCTTTCTTTTAAATGCAGTATTTTAAACAAATAGACACCAGATTATTTCATCCCATCCAAATCCTTTCGCTTGGTTTTGAAAGGCTGAAAATGTTAACGAAATGCATGGTTATGGGAGAGAAATTACTTCTGAGTGGTAATAAATGAGTAGAAAAGGACTTGAGATATGAAATATTACTATAGCTGCCATCCCATACCTGCCATTCACACAAAAGCTGTTAGAAGATCTAAAATATGATTCTAAAAAGAACATTATGCCAGTACCCAGAGGAATGCACTATTGTAATGAAACCTTTTAGGTAAAGAAATAGCCATTTTATTAAGCAGAGGAAAAACTAACTGCCTCATTTAGCATATTATAGATTGATAGATGTTTGAGTCAGAAGGGATCTTAGCAGATCATCGAGTCCAACCCCTTGCCCTGGGCAGGAAAGAGTGCTGGGGTCAGATGACCCTAGCCAGGTGCATGTCCAGCCTCTTAAAGACCCCCAAGGTAGGGGAGAGCACCACCTCCCTTGAAAGCCTATTCCAGATTCTGGCAACCCTTTCCATAAAGAAGTTCTTTCCAATGTCTAACCTAAATGTGCTCTCCGTCAGTTTGTGGCCATTGTTCCTAGTTACTCCAACGGGTGCCCTGGTAAACAGAGCATCTCCTATTCCTTGCAGCCACAAGGTCACCTCTCAGCCTTCTCTTGCAGAGGCTGAAGAGTTCCAGGACCCCCAGTCTCTCCTCATAGGGCTTTGCCTGCAGGCCCCTAACCATACAAGTAGCCCACCTTTGAACCCTCTCAAGGTTGTCCACATCCCTCCTGAAGTGTGGCACCCAAAACTGAACAAAATACCCCAACTGTGGCCTGACCAATGCTGCATAAAGGGAAAGTATCACCTCCCTGGGCCTGTCATGCACCTGCTAATGCATGATAAAGTGCGGTTAGCTTTACTGATCACTTCATCACATTGACAACTCATGTTCATCTTGGTGTCAACAATGACTCGGAGATCTCTTTCCACTGCTGTGCTGCTGAAAAGGTCCTCCCCCATCCTGTAAGCATGCTCGTGATTCCTTCTCCCTAGGTGCGGCAACTTGCACTTGTCCTTGTTGAACTGCATCCTGTTCTGTTCTGTCCACTTTTCCAACCTGTCCAGATTGGCCTAGATTGATTCTCTACCCTCTAGTGTGTTAACTTTACCCCATAATTTGATATCATCTGTCAATTTCAACAGAGTGCTTTCCACACCCTCATCCAAGTTACTGATTAAACAGCACTGGTCCAAGGACTAAGCCTTGTGGGACTGCATTGCCAACATCTTTCCGGGTTGATACCTGTGGCAGGCCAGTAGCGAGGTGCTCCTGCACTGATGCACCCACCTCACTGCACCCGACCATCTTCCAGGCTCTGAGTGACTCCCTGGGGGCACCTCACGTTTGGCTGACCCTCTTCCTGGCACATACCCGCTAACCTGGAGGTAGCGCTGCCATCATCCAGGGCACTGATCTTGGCACTGTGCCCCCTGGGAAATACAGGCCTAGTAGCCCTTGAGGGTACTCGACCCACTTCAAAAACTTGAGGTGCTTCCCTCAGACTGAAGCACAAAGAGTGGTTTCCCTTAGTCAGCCAAACTAAGGGGACCCCAAGGCGTACTCTAGCCCCTCTCCCAATAAGTGTCCCATGCTAGGTACAAAGGAGAACTTTACTGGTTACAAGGAGTAGATTTGGAATAGGGTACAGGGTAGAGCAGTATCAGAGAAATCCCATAGAGCAAACAGTGTGGCTGGGTAGCCTTTGATCACAACCCTTTGAGTTACTGCAAACTATATATCTAGTTAGATACTCATACATATCATCCAGAGGCAGGTGGAGATTCCCTCTGGAGGCAGGCAGTTCATTTATCATGAGTTTCAAGACAGAGAGCAAGTTTTAGATAGTCCAGCTCTTCTCTCTCTGAGTTTTCATCATGGCTACTACCCCTCCTCCTGGGCAGTCCTTAACTTATATAGACCTTATGACCTCATTTACCTGGTCCAGTGGAGGCCAGCAGACCTGTTTGCTGCCACTGAAATACATCACTGGTTGCTGGGCAAACTGACAGAGTCTCTAGCCCTCTCCCAGTCAGGTTGGCGTTGCTTAGAACAGTAGGGAGCATAAGTCCCTCACCCAGGTATGTGATGCCAGTCATGTAGGCAGAGGGAGCAGGTTTCCCTCTCCCTCAGGAATGTATCCAACTCAGGTTACCTAAAGAGATGGGCTGTCTTCCCTCTGCAGGGCCCATATTAATCAAATTGTCACAAAACAGAGTTTTTGGGGAGATACAGAGGTGGTCTTCTGCCACAATACCGACCCATCTACCACCACTCTCTGGGTGTAACTCCATAAGCCAATTTGCCACCCACCTGGCCATGTAATCATCTACATCACAGCCACTCAGTTTATCTGTGAGAACAGAATGAGATATTGTATCGAAGGCCTTCTTAAAATAAAGAGGGAAGGAAACCCTTCCACCCAGTGGGGATTCCCTCTCTAGCAACTTGTATTGAAAAGTATTGGATTTCTTTTAGGAATGCTTCCTCTTAGGTAAAAAAAAAGCAAGCTTATGGAAGGTCATATTGGTATTGGATTCTCTTCATTCCCATCAGCACTTCAATATCTCATGGAACAAAGGCACTACAGGAATAGTGTGATGCTTACCCACTACACAATGGGCTATATGATTATAGATTAAAAGCAAGTCTACATTTTTCTTATACTAAGAGTCTTATTTTCTAGTTAATTTTTGTCAAGTAAGTTCTATTGTACCACTCATGCTTTCTTAACTAAATACTTAGAAGAAATTTTTTTACTTCTTTATTTGAAATGGACTGCTCATCAAACGCTGCATTTGACAACTCCTACAAGATCTCACTTGTAGGCTTGGGTGCATACAGGATGGGAGCAAGTGACCAGGACTTTTTCCTCAGGAGGCAGTCCCAGGATTATCAGGGAGGCAGTACAGAATGGCTTAAATGGCTAAAGGCAACATCATGAAAAACTGAGCCAGTTGATTCCCTGCAGAGCCTCAGCAGCCAGGCAATACAGCCATGATCATAAACAGAGTGTTTGTAACTGTAATGGGAGTCCATGGTGAGAGAGACTTGGACAGTGGGACCTGCACACTGCTGTTTCCACAAACTTAAATTTTTCATGAAGCTCCAATGTATTTATAATCTAGTCATGGAATAGTAGCAGAGTCATGAGGCACAGTGGCCAAGCCATCTATAAAGGTGAGAATTTGAACCCCACTTTGGATCTATGCCAAATTCCACTCTCTATCAAAACAGCTGTAAAAGGGCACCTGGGCATATGCAGTCCTTGCCATATCACATATGTGCTGTTGGGTCTAGATACTGATCTGCTTTAACTATGTTAGCCCAACAATATATTTTGACTTAGGCTGACCTTTTATCTTGTCTTGAATTGAAGACTGACCTTTCTGATAACCAGTTGCCCTCATTTGGGGAAAGTTCTAATATCACCTATTTTACTAGTTATTCAACATGCAGCATAATGAAAAAAATGTTCAGGTTTTGGGCTCATTTTCCACTGCTACAGCACCAAAGCTTTGCAACCACATGTAGGGAAGTGCAATCTTTGCCTATCCAGTGCTCCATCATCAAAACAACGAGTCAGAGACATTAAATCTGAAGACTTTTCTGATAGGCAATGCTATAATTAGCAAACAAGAGTAAACATCCTAATCCATATTAAACTGGGTGATTATTTTCTGCCTCATTTATAGCAAACAGGACCATAAGCTAGCCAGCTAGCATAATCATTCCAGTGTGAGGGGCTCCACTACTGGTATTCACTACTTCTTCCGCTGGTTTGCATATGGATGTAGTAAGGAGAAAGAAGGCATGGTTGCTACTCACCTAAGTTCTGCTGCTCGTGGAAACAACTGCAACAGTCATGTAGAGTTATGGGCAGCTGTTATAAATTAAGGTAGTCTTCAGTCTGCTCTGAAGTTCATTTACTATTGTACACCATTTCCCACTGGGCTTTGCTACCATTAGAGCTGTGCGAAACAGCACCATTTTGTTTCGACATCTGTTTCACCATTTTGAAGGGACAGCATTTCATTTCATTGTTTTGTTTCATTTCAAAGCACTATTCTGTTTCATTTAGTCAAAACAGTTTTGCTGTTTCGACATGTTTTGACATTTTGCCCATAGGTTATAATGGGAAATCATGAAAATGCCTATAACTTTGTCATTTCATCTGCCTGATTCAGATGAAAATTGCAGGGGTAGTAGCCCCTTCTGAGGGCATGGAGCCTGCCAAGTTTCAAGGAGATAAGTGCAGGAGCTTTTGTAAAACTGCACCTCAAATAGTTGAAAGTAAAACGTGTATCACTTGCCAGCAGCAGCAGCCTGCTGTCATTCTGTGCACAGATCTGGGGGCCCACACCCCCAGGAGGGCTGTGGGGCTGTGCCAGACTCTTCCTGGGAGTGTAGGTTCCTGGATTTGCATTCAGGATGACAGGAGGCTGGGCGTAGCCCATGCCCACCACAGAGAAGACTGCTGCTGCCACTGGCCCAGGCAGCAGTGGCAACTTCCTGCCATCCTGCATGCAGATCTCGGGGCCTGCACTTGATGGCAGTGCTGGGAGGGCAGGTGGGGAGGCTACAGTGAATTTTATGGTAGCAACATCCCCCCTTCCATCACTGTTGCTTGTCCTGAGTGCCAGGGAGAACCCAGTGCTGTCCCTGCTGGAACCCCAGGAGCGGCGGATGCTGCCTGCCTGCAGCCGCTGGGCTGCGCTACACCAGGGGACTCAGAGCACGATGTAACCCAGTGGCTGCAGGCAGGTGGCATCCGCCACTCCAGGGGCTGCAGCAGGGGTGGCACCAGGCTCTTCCCAGTGATCGATGGCAGTGCTGGGAGGGCTAGTTGAGCTCCGTGGGGCTGGCAGAGCTGCTTGGAGTGCAGCCCTGGCTCTCCTTGTCTCCCACCACTGGGCTGCACTCTGCACTCAGCTCTGCCAGCCCCATGGAAATGAGCCTGGTGGCAGGAGGTGGCAGGAGGTGGGGGAGAGCCACTAGCCAGGGCTGTGCTTGAAGCCAGGGCTGTGCTCTGAGTGGCTTTACCACTAGCTCTCCTGCCACTGGGCTGAGCTCTGTAGGGAAGATCCTGGTGTTGCAAAAAATGTTGCGGTTCTTTTCTCGGGCAAGGTGTTCATCTAGCCTCCTCTTAAAGACCCCCAGGGTAGGAGCCAGCACTACTTCCCTTGGAAGTTGGTTCCAGATCCTAGCCGCCCTGACAGTGAAGTAGTGCCTTCTGATGTTTAGCCTGAATCTAGCCTCTGCCAGCTTGTGACCGTTATTTCTAGGGGTGGTGCTCGGGGGAACAGGGACTCCCCCCATGCCTGCTGGTCCCTTCTGACTAGTTTGTAACAGGCCACTAGATCCCCCTCAGCCTTCTCTTGTGGAGGCTGAACAGGTTCAGGTCCCGTACCCTCTCCTCATAGGGCCTGCCCTGCTGTCCCCTGATCATGCAAGTGGCCCTCCTCTGGACCCTCTCTATGTTGTCCACATCCCTCCTGAAGTGCGGCGCCCAGAACTGGACGCAGTACTCCAGCTGCGGCTTGACCAGTGCCGCATAGAGGGGGAGGATCACCTCCTTGGACCTGCTTGAGATGCATCTGTGGATGCATGACAAGGTACGGTTGGCTCTCCTGACTGCTTCCTCACACTGCCAGCCCATGTTCATCTTGGCATCAATGATGACTCCAAAATCCTTTTCTGCCTCTGCACTGATGAGAAGGGAGTTCCCCAGCCCCTAGGTATGGTGCTGGTTCTTCCCCCCCAGGTGCAGTACCCTGCACTTATCAGTATGGAATCCCATCTTATTCTCATCCGCCCACCCCTGTAACCTGTCTAGGTCCCATTGCAGCCTATTCTTTCCTTCTAACATGCCCACATCCCCCCACATCTTAGTGTCATTTGTGAATTTGAACACGGTGCTTTTTACCCCCTCATCCAAGTTGCTGATGAAGATGTTGAACAGTGCAGGCCCGAGGACCGAGCGCTGGGAGACCTCACTGCCCACATCCCTCCAGGCAGAGTAAGACCCGTCCACCACCACTCTCTTGGTGCTTACCTCCAGCCAGTTAGTGACCCAAATGACTGAGTGGGGTGAGAGAGAGTGTCGAAGGCCTTCCTAAAGTCCAGAAATACTATGTCCACTGCTAACCCTGCGTCTAAGAATTTTGTGACCTGGTCATAGAAGGCCACCAGATTGGTCTGACAGGACCTGCCTCTAATGAACCCTTGTTGGTTGCTCCTAAGCATAATCTCCCCTGCTGGCCTCTTGCAGACTTGCGCCAGGATAATTCTCTCAAAAAGCTTACCCAGGATCAACTAACTGGCCTATAGTTTCCTGGGTCCTCCTTCCTCCCTTTTTTGAAAATAGGAACCATATTGGCCTTTTTCCAGTCCTCTGGCACCATGCCAGAGCACCATAAGTGCTCATAAAGCTGTGCCAGGGGTCCTGCAATGACTTCTACTAATTCCCTCAGCACTCTGGGGTGGAGATTGTCAGGACCAGCCGATTTAAATACATCCAGTCCCTCCAGAAGTTCCCTGACTAGGTCCTCACTGACCCTACACCTGGGTGCGCCTCCCCTGGGTCCTATGGGGGTCCTGGTGGGGGTGGGATGACCCATTCCCTACTCAGAAAAATGGAGGCAAATAAATTGTTAAATAGGTTAGCTTTGTCATCTGGTACGACGACCAGAAGGGATGTGGACAACATGGAAAGAGGGTCCAGAGGAGGAGCACTCGCATGATCGGGGGCAGCAGGGCAGGTCCTACGAGGAAAGGCTAAGGAACCTGAATGTGTTCAGCTTCCAAAAGAGAAGGCTGAGGGGGGATCTAGTGGCCATTTACAAACTAGTCAAGGAGGACCAGCAGGCATTGGGGGAGTCCCTGCTCCCCCAACCACTCCCAAGTAACAAGAAATTACAGTCACAAGCTGGCAGAGGGTAGATTTAGGCTAGATATCAGAAGGCGCTACTTCACGGTCAGGGTGGCTAGGATCTGAAACCAACTTCCGAGAGAAGTGGTGCTGGCTCCTACCCTGGGGGTCTTTAAGGGGAGGCTGGATGAACATCTTGCTGGGGTCGTTTGACCCCAATACTTTTTCCTGCCATGGCAGGGGGTCGGACTTGATGATCTGCTTAGATCCCTTCTGACCCTACCAACTATGAAACTATGAATTTCCTAGCGTGTCTTGCAGGGGCCCCGCATTACCCGGTACCTTCTTTTTACCCTTTATGTATTTAAAAAAGGACTTCTTGTTGTCCTTGATCTGGGTAGCTAGTCCCAGTTCCATCTCCGCCTTGGCCTTCCTGACTGCCCCACTACAGCCCCGAGCAACTGAGGTATAGTCCTCCCTGGTGATGGCCCCTCCCATTGGGTGTACGCCTCCATTTTAGCTAGGCAATGTTTCTGTATGCTTTTGGTGAGCCATGGAGGCTTTTGTGCCCTCTTGCCTCCTTTGATCCATGTTGGGATTACCTCCCTTTGGGCTTGGAGGATCGTCTCTTTAAGGAACGACCACTCTTCTTGGACACCTGACTTCTTTTCCCTCTGGGACCTCAGTGCCTCCCCAACTATTCTCCTTACCTCATTAAAATCTGCCCTCCTGAAGTCCAGGACTGCTTCCTTGCTGCAGGCCTTTGCCACCTTGCACTGGATGGCGATGATCACTGTCGCCTAGGTGGTTGAGCACCCACAGACCCCTCACCAAGTTATCGCCCATGACCAAGACTAGATCCAACAAGGCATCTCCCCTGGTGGGGCTGTGCACCTCTTGGGTTAGATGGAGGTCCTGCATTTGGGCTAGGAACCTACGTGAGTGGTCAGACCTGGCTGACTGCTCTTCCCAGCAGATGTCTGGAAATTTTAGGTCACCCATGATGACCATATCCTTTGACCTAACTACCTTCATGAGCTGACTTGAGAATTCCTGGTCTAGCTCTTCTCCTTGGTTGGGTGGTCTGTAGTAGACCCCCACTGTTAAGTCCCTTTCCACCTGACTTCCTTGTATTCTAACCCAGAGCACTTCAGTGTGCCCCTCCTCTGACCCCATGCTACTCGGTGAGATTGTGTATGTCTCCTTGATGTAGAGGGCCACACCCGCACCTTTCCTCCCTGTCCTATCCCTCCTGTATAGCCTATAGCCCTTGATATTCACTTCCCAGTCATGCTTTTGGTCCCACCATGTTTTGGTGAGCCCCACTATGTCTGGGTTGGTGCCAGCTAGCAGGAGGGTAAGTTCCTCCTGCTTTTTCCCCATACTACGAGCATTTGTTGAAGAAGTCAGCCTTTTAAATTCACCCTGAGTGCATCTACATATGCATTTGATCCAAGATCAGTTTACTGATGAATGAACAACTCGCAAGTAAACACTCCCAGGCAGGTGTCTACACATGTGGGGAAATAGGAGTAGATAATTGCAGCCAACTGCTCCCACTTTCTAGGGCTCTGCAATGGCCCCTGCTGCTACTGGGGGAGCTCTAGGCTCTCCCTGGGTGCTAGCCCAGGGGTTGGTAGGGAGCACGGAGCCAAGAGACAGCTGTTTCCTAGCTGAGGCTGGGACATTATACCGTACGCCATGGGTTTTCTGCTGCTGGGGTGTGGACAATATCCCCCTGCCCCAGCAGTAGGGAGCTCCTAGTTCTGGCTCCCTGATTGGGGTAGGGGATGTGGAAAGAGCTACAGGTCCCTCCCCCTTGACCCAATCAGCTGGTAGGCTGGGGAGCTTGTTTTCCACTCAGGAAACAGGCATGGGGCTTATTTCCTGCTCAGCTCCATGAGTGTGGAGCTGGGTGAGGAACAGGCTGGGGAACAAGCTCTGGGGTTTGTTCCCCATTCAGCTCCATGAGCATGGAGCAGGGTGGGAAACAGGCATAGAGCTGGGTGGGAAACAAGCTGGGGGGCTTGTTCTGCGCTCAGCTCCATGATAATGGAGCTGGGTGGGAAACAATCTCCCCAGTGTATTTCCACCCAACTTCACACTCACAGAGCTGGGCAGGGAACAGGCTTCCCAGCCCCTGCCAGCAAGGAGCTCCTAGCACCAGCTCTGCACCACAGGGCCAGCACTAGGAAACCTTTATCTGGTGTCTATAGATAAGGGTCTCCCAGTGTTGGTCCCATGGTCACGGACCTGGATGATATGGATCTCTTAGCAGAAGCCCTGTGCCCATGGAGCTGGCACTAGGAGATAAGGATCCCAGCCCCCACTCCAGAGCCGGGGGGGGCTTGGAGCTCTGTGCTGCTGGGGCAGGAGGACATAATCTGCACCTGAGTTCCAGTGGTGGAGCCTGCCCTGGCAGCAGGCAACTCTCAGGGTCAGGGAGCAATCTCTCACCCTCTGGTGGACAGCTGTCCGGGAGCAGATATGCTCCCCATCAGATGTCTACACAAGTGCTGCTGCATGGTTACTAATTAAAAGTAAATTCGCTACTTGCATTTGCAGGTAGCAATTTACTCATGATTAGTGAGGTTTATTGCATAGTAAGCATGTGCATGTATAGACACATGTGACTACTTTGCAGTTAACTATGCTACTGTATAGTTAAGCATCTCATGTAGATGTGCCCCTTGTGTATTCATCTAGCAGGCACCTTACAATAATCAGATAAACTCAGAGAGTACATAATATTCACAAACTATTACAGAGGAGTCCCACGTCAGACACAAAGTGCTTGGAGCCAAGCAAAGAGGGGAGAGAGAAAGTAAATTAGGACTACAAAAGAAAGAGTTGGCACAGATAGCAGTGAAGAGAAGCTAGGGCCTGAAATGGCTCGGGGGAAGGGAACATCAGAGCAACTCCAGGACACTCCATTGCAGTAGCAAAGATCTAGAAAGTAAAAAGCAGCTTGTGAAGGAAGAATCAAATATTTCTGCTTTACATCTAACCCAATCACCTTTTCTCTTCTAGATCACTGTATCCATAATGCAATGCTCTGATGAAGAATCTGTTTCTAGCCACCTACCCTTGGAAATTATGCAAAAGAATTAGCCTTAATAGGAAACCCTACATAAATCTCTCCTTGACAGAATGACACAAAAAACTAGAACTCTTGGTTCCAAAATGATACCTTTTATTAGACCAACTGGGAAATCGCAAGACAATGGTCCTTTTTGGAAAGCTTTCGTGATCAAAGTCCCTTCGTCAGGCTCTGAGAAAAGTATAGCTGGTACAAGATGGTGAAAAGTCCCCATAGGTAGGAAATAAACTGCATTTTTGCATAGAGGGAGCTGGAGATGGAAGGCTGTCCCTCTGGATCCATGGGAGTGTCTTTGTAAGCTGTGTTGAGTAGCTCTTTGATGTGTAGATCAGATAGAATTCATTCCCTGGAAGTGTCAGATGGCAGGCAGGGAGGTAAAAGGTATCATTTTGGAAGCAAGAGTTCACTTTTTTGTATGTTTTCTTGTCTCCGACCAACACGGCTACCAAGTACATCCTTGACAGAATGACACACAGGACAGGTTTTAGCTGTGGAAGCAGAGGGCAGCAGTGGGTCCTGAGCAGCAGTGGTGCAAGCAGCCAGCAGGAATGGCAGCTGTTATGTCTCCACCTGGCCTACTCTCCATATCAGTGTTCAGGGTTGCTGCTCCAGTTGCCTCATCTTAGTTACACTACTGAATATTGTTATTAACATACTTGAAGTGTCACACAATTCAGTCTACTAGATGAGTGCTAGTAGAGGAAGGCAGCAGTGGTGTGAATATGAGGTGTTCAAAGAGTCTTTTCAATGTACCTGACTGAACATGGACATTTATTTTTAGGATAAGGATGTCAAAAAAATAGACACTATAGGTAGTAGGAAAGAGGGATCAGATCAGAATTCTTAGGAAGCAACAATAGCATGAAGCTGCAGTCTGCTAGGTGCTATTAAATACGATAAAACTTCTTAGATTTGTATCAGAACAGTTTGTTGAGCTCTATGAACTGCTCTGAAGCTCTTTTTTTAACCTCTATTAATCAACTTCTTTCTATTCCTTTTATTCAGGCCAGCATCAGCGGCAATGGGGCCAAGTGAAGTCAAGTAGCTGCTAGATATTTGACCGTAAGTCCTTAGCTTGCAGCTGATAACTTCTGGGGCCTACCATTTAAAATTTTTCTCCCTTCCAAATGCTGGCCCTGTATTCTAAGCCATATAAACCTCTAAAAATCCAGATAGCAAAAAGAAAGAGAAAGTTTAGAGGAGAAAAGCACACAAGGGCTCTAAGACACCTTTAAAACCCAGAATGAGAATCTATGAGAAGGATAATGCATACTAAGATCCCAAGAGAGGTAGCAAATCCTGGAAGAATAAGTGCAGGTTTAGGTTTTAGTCTTTTCTGATCTGGGATCTTTTGCTGGTTTGCTGTTGATGTTGTGTGAGTCACTGCATCTCCTTACTGCAGCTTTGTCATCACCAGTAAGGTTGAGGATTATCATTCTTAGCTATCTCAAAGGAGTGGTGGGAGAATCAGGTAGGAAATGTCTGTCTAGTGTCTTGAACAAATCAGGTATTACATAAATGCTAAACTCTATAATTCTTTTCAAAAGGGTTAAGAACTCATGACAAACTGAAACCATCACAAGCTAACTTTCTTAGAAACACAGGAGTTTAGGTTTCTCGTCATGACAGAGAGGCTCTGCCCCTGAGCTCTTCAGCTGCGAAGATGCATCCTACTTTCTTCAAGTGCTCCGAGTGATAGTCGAGAGCAAGTCCTGTCCACATAGCCTGGTACATGATGTATGAGTTGGTGCATGTGCATTCTTGCAGCAGATACTGCTGAAACAAATATTGCCCATGTAGTATTTTACTGTCACAATAGGCTGGTCATTTCATTAGAGGCAAATTGAATTCCTCTGTTCACAGACCCAAGTGGTTCAGTGAATGGTGAAGCCAGCGTGGTTCCAGGGCATGAGGGCAGCAGAATTTCAGGCCCCTAGCATCCTGCAGAGCTGCATGCAGCATGCAAAGATCCTTGAGAACAGCAGGCAGGCAGAGGTAATCCCACAGAGACAAAGCATGTTCCCTGCTCATGGTACTGCTGCTGTGTGACCCTCTCTCAGCAGGTCACCTTTGTTGAAATCATTGTAATTCAGATGCAGAAATAGTTGTGGCAAACTTATAATGGCAGTAAACACCTCAAAACATGGGTGACTGGTGCCACCTTAGTCAAGGGGGGCATGTGCTCCCCCAGTGACCAGTCAGTGACCGGGGGTGGGGGGAGGCCCATCTGCAGCCAATTGTGCTAGCCAGGAAGCGGCCGTGGTGCTCCCACTCCCTGGCTGGCACTTGCAAGGAGTGCACTGGTGCTCCTGCCTGCCCCCCCTGCCTGTTGCCTGAGCAGGTAGCGCAGCCTGTCAGGGGGTGCACCAGAGTTCTCAGGGGATGCACGTGTACCCCCATGCCCCCTCTATGCATCACCACTGTCTGTAATCAGCATAAGTCATTTATCTAAACTTCATAGCACTGATGTTTGCATATTAGTCATGACACCAAAATATTTTCTGCTGTTGAATTGTCATATTTCCCTGTCCATTTTATGATCTTGTTTACACATGTACTTTGCAGATTCAAAAGGTTGCAACAGCTAATAGAAATGAGTGTCTAACAGCACAGAGGATGATATTACTCAGATTCTTCCCTACTTCTGGACAAATATGAACTGAAAATATAACCCAGAAATCTTCATGCAACTATGGTTAAGTCAAATCTTAACCAGAACACACACACAATTACTTAAGATAAACAACAGGGGGAAAAAATGGAAGTGAATAATTGAAAGCATTTAAAGTCTAGCATGTGAAATATATTTAAATTACAAATCTTCAGACAGGCTTTCTGAAAACACTTACCATGCTTTTTGCTACATTTAGCACTGTGTTATTAATCCTGAGGTTTTTGCACCTGCCTCTGCCTTGGAGTTATTTTCACATAACCTTGCTCTTTGAAATGAAACTTGTCAAGGCAAAGTTTACAGACTGTATTTGTAAAACAAGATACCATTAGCAGCTGATCTTGCTCTGAGTGGGTTACAAATGCACAGCCATTTGCAAATGCTAATTATCTAATGAGATATTCCAACATTTTTCTTGATACACCTCAAAATGACTAATTTTGTCTGTGCAGAATCTATTTTTGTTGCCAAAGAAAAGAAAGTTTGTTGTACCTACTATTTCTAAAGGAAAACCTACATAATAGATTGATATTTTTCAGTTATTTCATACTATCTGCTATATAATACCAAGGTCAAATTTTATTCCTCATTGAGTAGACAGGTCAATTTTGGATTTACTGGCCATGTCTACATGAGACACTGGCTAAACAAGCTTTAAATGAATGCACAGTAACCCGAGTTACTGTGCAGTAGCATCATGTCATGGTTGTTGCCACGCAATGCTACTGTGCAGTAGCAATAGTATTGGGGTACTGCACAGTCAGCATCTCATGTAGATGCAGATACCGGGCACATCTACACAAGACATTTACTGTGGAGCTGTCTAATTAGTCCTGCAGTAAACATCTCAGCACCTACATGTGTGCCCCATTTGGGTACAGGAAACTAATAAACGCCATGCTATGGAGTTTTTTTATGCATAGCAGAGCAAATATAGATGCTGACCTGGCTGGCTGGGGCACAACGGTGCTTCTGTCCAGGGGCTGCCTGCTGGCTATCCCACACTGAAGTATCCTCATGCCCCAGCCAGATCCTCCACAGCACATTGAGCCCAGTTAGAGCAGCCCTAGGCTGGCAGGCTGACCTCTTGCCAGCTGGGGCTGCTCTGACCAGGCTCCACATACTATGCATGAAAAAACTCTGGAGCTGATTTCTCTGGAGTTAATTGCTCCCAGGTGCACATTCAAATAGAGCACCTGGGAGCAAAAAACTCCAGCTCAGTAAGTGCCAAAGTTTATTCATGTGCACTTATTGCAAAGGTAGATGTGCTCACTGTGTAATGTGGATGAGTGAAAGTGGGCAGAATTATTCAGGGCCTCATAGGAAAGAGACTCAATGTAGTCAGAAAGGGGAGCCACAGGGGAGATTAAAAGAGAAGTTTTGGGAACATGATCAGGACAAGGGGCAGGGGAGGTAATACCAGTAGCCATGTTGCATGCAGGCAGAATGATGCTCAGGGAGCCTATTGGCATGAGCAGTCAAACCAAGTTGGCAAGAGTTTAAACAAAAACAGCTCTAGATTTCCTATGCTGAGGTTACTTTTCATCCTGAATGACTGATTGTGTTTCTTTATGTTACCCCACATCCTGTCTGAAGCCACTTGTTCTCTTATCTTACATCATAAGTGTTTGGGGGAAGTGACCACTATTTTGTTCTGTGTTTATTCAGCACCTAATACAATACCCATGATTAAGGCTCTTAAGGATTACTGCAGTACATATGCAGTATTGTATCTACTATATGCATACCGTAGTACTGCAGCAACGGTACTGACAATCTTTATAAGGGCCTCCACAATCTTTCTGGCCTCCCTTCTCAGATCAGCACAGATGATGATTATTTTTACCTAACAAACGCCCTTGAGATGCTGAAAATGTTTTTGTTGTGCTCCCTGGACTTTTGAAAGATCCTCTCCAGCCTCCATTAAAATCTAAGGCAAAATTTCCACTGTAGTGGTAATGCATCTGATCCTTGTTGAACTGCAAAAAATCATACTGGTGCAAGCTGTGCCTAGAAAAAAACAGTACTGGGAGAAGTGATATGTCCGTGGGGTTTAATAAGGGGTTGGGAATAGCTCTTGCCAAGATTTTGCCTGCAAAACTTTGTACCTGGATACATGAGTAGCATTTGGTCCCTTGTATGCCCTAGAACCACTTCAAAATGGAGCTAGTTTTCCTATCTGCCCTTGGGGCTCTGTGACGCAGCACTGATGAGAAGCCCTCTGAACATTATCTGTACACCTATTAACTTGATATTATATGCACCAAGAAGTGTACATGAACTTGGTGCAGCTAAGAAAGTTTGTTCCAAAAACTCATTTATGCTTAATCTTGCAGGATTTATGTGGAGATGAGAGAGACAGAAAGACATTTAAAAATATTTTTCCATCCTCTGACAACTTGGCTTCCTGTTAAGTTTTTCAGAAGATTCATTTATTGGAAAGCAACATACAGGCAGGAGCTTCATTCTGTAGTGCAGCAATACAAGACATAAATGGAAAATGTAAGCCCATATGAAAATATTATTAAATGTCAACATTATATTTAGGTACTGAAATACTTAAGCAATGGAGTGATCACTGTATAGCATGAATTGGCTTGTGGAGAGTTACAGCGCTTGAAAAGTAACTTCAGCAAGATGTTGTCATTTATGTTTGGACAGGCAAGTTTAAATGAATGAAAAATGTGATTCACTTATAATGGGAATGTGATGAAAAGTGAAGCACAACACACAGCATTTCCCTTCGCAGGACCAGAAATTTACAGACTTGCCTTTGTTTTAAGCAATCCAGTCAGAATCTACCCAGAAATAAAGGATCTCCAAACAGTCCATTTATTAGTGAACGATTCAGTGAAGATACTTACTTCACAGCAGTCGGATCTCATTGACATCTACTCTTCCCTCCTATGTATGAATGCATCTGAACCCTGCAACCCTTACTGCCACATGGCAGTTCTGTTCTAGGTGTAGGAATTCACCAGTAATTTATTAATACGGAAAAGTAAACGATGACCTCTCCAAACCTGCAGCTGAAACAATAAGGGAATAGTGAGGCAG
This sequence comes from Crocodylus siamensis, assembly GCF_052110815.1. Taxonomy (NCBI): domain Eukaryota; kingdom Metazoa; phylum Chordata; order Crocodylia; family Crocodylidae; genus Crocodylus; species Crocodylus siamensis. The sequence continues at coordinate 97,802,601 of NC_143396.1, forward strand.
GCACCTTAACACCCCTTAAAGAAAAATCCAGTATTTTAAATCAGAAAACAATGGGCACGTGTGGGCTGTACTGGAAAAATGAAAAGCTAGCTAAGGTTTAACAACTTTAAGTGAAAAATGGGAATTTAATACTTATTTTGGGGTGATTGTTTCCCTCAAATCTTTTAGATATTTAAGATTTTTTCAGTAAAATTTTTCTTCTTCCATTATGTAAATAGCACTTGTATGCTAATATTATTATTATTATTCATAATAGTAGCTTATGTAGTAGGCTCTAACTTACAAAAGCTCATGGCTCTCAGAACAAGTTAGTCTATAAGGTACCACACTACCCTGCCTTCTATCTAATATCATGTTCGACTTCATGATTAGAGCTTCCTAAGTCTTATCCAAACCATTTTTTCTTTCATCTTTTAAAAATAGAAGATTGCAGGCTTAACATTACAAACAAAATGCAAAGGTGGAAATGTTGCTGTGCCAACTGTGTTTGCTAAGAGGCCAAAGCCAGTACCGATCTGAGCTCACTCCTGTACCGCACTGTAGGCCAGTGGTTCTCAATCTCTTTAGGCTCAAGTCACCTCTTGTTAGACTAGAGGTATCCACTCTTTAGACTAAAAGCACACCTCAGAAAATGTCAGCTCTTAGTTTTCACACATCTTTTGATTCTGGAAAAAATAATACATCAGTTTTTCTATTGCAAGCAACTTAGAAAGACCATAATAGGTCAGAATATTTTTTAACACTGTGGATTATTTGAAATCATTTGGGTTATCCTGTGAATCATTTTTGCATACGTAACAGTGCTAATATTGTGTAGCACCCCGAAAGGATCTCAAAGCACCCTGCTTGAGAATCACTGCTCTAGGCCGGCTGCCTCTGACAAAGCCGGTAGGTATCTACTCCTGCTAATGTACCTTTGCCAACAATTAGTAAAGGTTTTGCTAGCCTAAGCAACCATTTGTTTTGTCTGTTCGATAAAGCCAATCCTGTCATCCAGTTCCTGGATATGAATACAAACATGCATCCCATTGGGACTTTAGGTAAGCGCAAGATGGATACCAACCCACCAACTGTTCATGCTGACCTAGTAAGGGGGCACCTAGAGGGGTTGAATGTATTTAAGTTAATAGGCACTGATGATCTTCATCCTAGGGTACTTAGGGAATTAGCTGGAGTTATAGCAGATCCACTGGCTCAACTGTTTGAGCACTCGTGGCGCTCAGGACATGTCCTGGAGAATTGGAAAAGGGCCAATGTGGTCCTTATTTTCAAGAAGAGAAGGAAGGAGGGACTAGGTAACTATAGGTCAATTAGCCTCAGCTGTATCCTGGGCAAGACCTTTGAGAAAATTGTTAAGGATCACATTTGTGGGGGACCAGTGGGTAAAATAATGCTAAAGGGCAACAAGCATGGGTCCATAGCAGGCAGATCTTGCCTGACTAACCTGATTTCTTTTTACGACTGGGTCACGAAATACTTGAATGAAGGAACAGAGGTAAATGTTATTTACTTACATCTTAAAAAGGCCTTTGACACAGTGTCACACCCAATTCTTATAAATAAATGAAACAGTTGCAATGTAGATTATTACAGTCCGGTGGGTAGAAAATTGGCTTATGGGACGTACCCAGAGAGTGGTGGTGGATGGATTGGTTTCTACCTGGAGAAATGTAGGCAGTGGAGCCCCCCAGGGCTCTGTCCTGGGACCAGTACTATTCAATATCTTCATTAGTGACTTGGATGAGGGAGTAGAAAGCACCCTGTCCAAGTTTGCAGAGGACACCAAATTACAGGGGGAGGTAAACAAACTAGAGGGCAGGGAGTGAATCCAGGTGGATTTGGACAGGCTGGGGAAGTGGGTGAAACAATATAGGATGCAGTGTAACAAAGGTAAGTGGCATGTGTTGCACCTGGGGAGGAAAACTCATCAACACTCCTATAGCCTGGGAGGTACCACTCTAAGTAGCACAACTGCAGAAAGGGATCTCAGAGTCATAGTCGACTCCAAAATTAAGTTGAGTCATCAGTGTGATGAAGCAATAAGTAAAGCTAACTGCACTCTTTCTTACATAAGTAGGTGCATCACAAACAGGTCTAGGGAGGTGATACTTCCCCTCTATGGGGCATTGGTCAGGCTGCATCCCACAGTACTGTATCCAGTTTTGGCCGCCGCACTTCCGAAGGGATGTAGATACCCTGGAAAGTGTTCAGAGGAGGGCCACCCGTCTGATTAAAGGCCTACAGAAAAAACCCTATGAGGACCAATTGAGGGACCTGAACCTCTACAGCCTCCACAAGAGAAGGCTGAGTGGTGATCTTGTGACCATCTACAAACTCATCAGGGGGGTCAGCAAAAAATAGGGGAAATGATGTTTACCAGGGCACCCATTGGGGTAACTAGAAACAATGGCCACAAACTGAAGGAGAGCAAATTTAGACTGGACATCAGTAAAAAATACAGTGAGGGTTACCAAAATACGGAATATGCTTCCAAGGGAGGTGGTGCTCTCCCCTTCCTTGGATGTATTTAAGAGGAGATTAGACAAACACCTAGCTGGAGTCATCTAACCCCAGCACTCTTTCCTGCCCAGGACAGGGGGTCAGGCGCAATGATCTAATAGGTTGCTTCCAACCCTAAAATGTATTAAATCAGCTATTGAAGACTTTGACTAAAACTAGAACAAGGAGCCCCTGTGCTTGCTATGCAATCCTTCCAGTAACAGAGGAGCACGAGCTGGTGCCACCTAGAGGCCTCTGTTCTTTGGTACACCAGAATCTCACTATTGTTGTGGTACTTAAGACTGGGTCACAAAAAAGAAATCACATTTTCCCAGATTCTGGATATTTTGGGCCTATGAGGATGATACAGATGAGGAGCAACATCTTTATTAGAGTTTGAGCTACTGTGCTTGCTGAGGCTAATGATAAAGAAAAATTCAGCATATTGAATGTATTTGGTGCTATTTTTTGTTAATGAAAAAGGGGAAGAGAAATGCTTTATTCAAATGCAAGTTGTTGGATTCAGTACAGAGAGAGCTGGGTGAAATTTAATAAGCTGTGCTATACAAGTCAGACTAAATCAGCAGTGTCAAACATATGGCCCACAGGCTATTGAACGGCCACAGAAGTCCAGGGGCATGGCTGCTGCAGAATCCAGGGTTCTTTGGCCCCACTGGACATGATCAGAAGCAAGCTTGGATCATTGCTGCTGCCCCTGGATTCACTTCCTTGGACTCACTACTGCTGCTGCCAGACCCTTTGCTACTTGCCATAGCAGCCCCTGAGCCAGTCGTGATGCTCCTGGCTGGATTTGGCCCATGAGGAGCCTCATAGCATGTACCTGCCAGACACTATATGTACTGCTCCATTCTTTGCTCTGGTTGATTTACAACTTTCCTCTGTTGAGCAACCCCACAATTCTGGAGAAAAGGTGCGGGGAGGGTGCGTGGGGGGGAGGGGCGGGATTCTTGCATTTCCTGTTGTACTGACAGATCACAAAGCCAGCACTACATTGGTAATTGGTTACTAAGTGCTAAAAAGCTTTTTACACTTTGCTTAATTGGGTCATCAGCTTTTACTTTTAATGCAGCCATTTAGAAGTGTAACTGGTAAATAACATCCATGAGGAAAAATACGTTATCATTTATATGATATATGTAATGTTCCTATATGTATATGTTCCTATTCCATTAGAATCACTTTAAAAAAAATCAGTGCTACACAACAATTTATTTGCATTGGAACAGAAATGAGGAAAAAGAGAACAGAAATAAGTTGATGGGCAGAAAAGGAGGGATAAAATGGGTGGGGCTCCACATAGAAATCTGAGGATAGGTTTTGAGCCTCTTGTCTATTTAAAATAAACATAGAAGAATAGTTTCTGCTTATTGAAACTATACAGTTTAAAGTACATGAAAGGTTTTTTACTAAGATTTAAAAACAGACCAAATAAAACCACTGATTCTATTGTATAAAAATAAACTTTATTAAATACTAAAATATTTCCCTTCCAGATGCTACATAGGAACAATAAATATATTTACAGCATTTGTCTGAATAAGATAAAATATACAAGTGTCTTCTAGAAGTTGAAATGCATTTATTTCTATTTTTATCACATCTTTTTCCTTGCAAAGATATGTCACGTTGAAAAATGACCTATTTAGGAGGTAAACAAATTGTACAAGGATCATAACTCTCCATTGTAATACAAAATGCTGAATTGCACATATTAACTGCTTTTGCATGTCTGTTGCAGTTTTTCATCATCATTAGTAGGAGTAGGCCCTGTGTAGTGATAAGGCTATGTTTCTTTACCTTACACTGTTATGTTTGGGATGAAAAACTGAGAATCTATGTGTGTTTCAAGTGTATTTTATTATTCCTTTGAGTGACTAGTCATAATCAACTCTTCCCTTAAATCCTTTGTAAGTAGCTCACTTCTGTCCCACACTTACAAAACTGAGAGAGAAATAAAGATGAACAATTTCCCACAGCCAAATGATAAATTAAAACAATTTAACCTTTTCCAGATTCTGTCCTTACCTGTTTTTATTACTGTCAGTTTAGATTCCTGTCTAAAATCCAAACTGCTTTTCAAGTGCATGGACTTGTCTTACTTGCTGAGTTTTGCAAAAAAGAAAAAGTCATATAAACCAGCATCCCAAATCTGACCCGGTGCTCTAGCTTCTGCATTATTCACCTCAGATTCTCCTGACCTTGAAGCAATCACACACTGAAGCTGCAGTCTTCATACCTTTCATTTTCCTAAATGTTGCTTACTGTCAAATTTATTTTCAAGATCAGCAAATCTTGCTCTTAATGGAATCACTCAAAATATTTATAGAAAAATGACAGTTATTTCCTTTCAATAGCAATGCAGCATCTTATACTAGTTGCATGTCAGAGGATTTCTCCACGTTTTATTTCCCAAAGTACTGTGTAAAAACAACCAACCCCAAAACTAAAGAAGGGAACTATTGCTAAATGTTCCACATTTTTCCTGTACGTAATCAGAACCAACTAAAGCCAGGCATTTATTTGTAAAATGCCCAGAAGGGAGGAAATCATGCAAGTATATGAACCTAAAGACTGAGGTGTACAGGTCTATATAAAAGACAGAGTTAAATCTTTTCATAAAATGGTAAAGTTGCTTTTATGTGTGGTTTTTTTTTTAAATCAGACCTTTAAGCATTTGTGACCCAGTTTCAGTGTAGCACTTCATTATCCACCTTCAGATCTTTCCTTAAGACCCTCCTTAGCTATGATTTTGCAAAAGATTTGACAAGGGTTAGGTCGCTAGTGTGCCAATCTGTCTGTATGCATCTATTGTTTTTTATCTTCAACTCTGTCTATGCTGTGGAGTCTATTAGGTATGGACAGATGACACTTAAGCCAGTTTAAATGCTGGTTAAACCTGAAGTGGACAGATGTACAAGCCTGTTAAACTAGCTTAAAACTGCCTTGAACTGGTAAAAATGGACCTGCAAAATCAAGTATTCCTTTGAACCAGTTCATTCTAAACAATTCATCTACAATCCCCTTTTGTTTGCATTTTTTTTTAATCAATGCACTCTCTTGTACTACTTATTTAATAAAAGCCACCTTCCTAACAATCACCTGTGTCCTCACTCCCTACTTGACCACAGCCCCTCATCATGCCTCCCATCCTCTGGAACCCAGAAGCTTGGATCCAAGCACTCTCAAGTACCTCAGGCACATTGCAGAGCTCAGTCAAGTGCCAGCTACTGAACTTTACTGAACTCATGTTTAAGAGAGAAGAAGAAAAGTGAAAATGCCCCAGGGCCACAGGTCACCCACCTCTGGTACCCCCGAAGTGTGGGTGCATGCACCCCCCTCCACTAACCCCTTGTGATGCTTGATGGGCTGTGTTCACTCCTACTCCCTGCTGCTGGAACCACAGCATTTCAACCCCTACAAGGTGACTGTTCCACCTAGAATATATGGCACCATATGTGTGGTCACCTTTGACTTGTGATAACTGGGAACTGGTTCCCAATCAGTGATATCTGGGAATGATTCAACAGTTACATGTGTCCATACCCCAGGTTGCTAGAGCTGAGTCAGCAGAGCTCTGTTGGCTAAGCAAACGAAAACTCTCTTTTGTTGGCATAGTTCTGTCCACACCAGGAGTTACATTGGCAAAGCTATTTGGGGAGTTGCACTGGCAAAGCTTCTTTTTGTTCTATGTTTTACAGAACCCAGCAGAACAGTTTTGAGGCCACAAGTAAGGCTCTCAGACACCATACCCATACAAATAATCTATTGTGTAAAAAGAAAAATCCAGATACAGTGTAGGATCAAACAAATAAGAGGCACCTATCCTTTCTATAGTATGCTGTATTTTAAAAACATCATAAAGTAAAATGCAAACTATACTTAGAAACAGCTAAGAATACAGGACATATTCCTTCAAAACAAAACCCAAGTCATGGAAAATAAAAAGTTAAGGGGACAGAATTAAGCATTACTGGGCATGTCTACACATGCATTAATGCACCTTTTCTAATGCATATTAAATTTAGTATCTTCCATGTGAGGTACTAAATTAATGGGCATTAAGTTGCTCTATGTGCAGTGACACATTTTCATGCTTTTTTAGTGACGCTTAATGCATACTAGACTATTTTATTGCATATTAGTGTAATGTCACATTTTTTTATGTGATGCTTTAATGTTCAGTAAAATAGTCTACTGTGTATTAAAGAACCCAAGTAGATGCTCCCATTGTTCAGCTTTATATTGTCTAGACCACTACTGAAAATATACTCCAGTGCTTTCTAAGACTTTTACTTCCATCTCTACCAGATGCCCAAGAGTAACAAATGCTCACCCTTTAATGCAAAACTTCATAAAAGCCATGGTGTGTGGTTACTATTCATTAAAAGTAATGGACAGATGTGCTGCTCTTTTCACGCATCTGGGAAATTGCTGTGCTTAATACTGTTGATTTTGCATTAGAGAGGAAGTTTGATGAAAAAAGTTCATGTTATTCAAGGTTAAAGAGGTTTAATTTCAAGCTTCCAGGCATTGGCATTTATTATGCCTTTGTTGTAAGATTGGACAGCCCTCTGTTATTGCATATCACTTCCTTTTGGGTATCTGGTTTGAGAAAGATTTCAAAGTATTACAGAGTGTTAAAATGTTTTATCAGCAATTTCTCTCCCTCTGCATATGCACATGCTGATATTTCTGGAGTCGGCATGTGGCCAGGAAACAGGTTCAAAGTGTTTTTGACTAGTAAAAGTGTGCAAAGACAAGTGAGAAACCAGAGTTGTAATGGGAAATCACCAGAAGTGCTAGGTTATTTTTAGTCTTAAGTTTTCAGTATTATCTTATATTCCATAAATTATTATGAAAAATATCAGATAGTGCTTAAAGTATATTATTTTCACAAAATGCAAGTTTAAAGTTTCTGTAAGTGAATTCTGTAACACATCTTTAATAATGACACAGCAGTAGCTCTTAGTCCTCAAGACTAACATGAAAGCACAATTTTAAGGCTCTGTAAAAATCTCTGATAGTCTTTTAAAGGATTAATCACAAAAGACAGCACTTTTAGTATGCTGTCTCAATTTTGATCAGTGTACACTTTAATTAAGGCTAATCAAGAAAAACGGTCAAAACCCTGTTTGTAGGGTCCACAGTATGCCTTTATACAGCACTAAGCTAGTGTCAGGAGCATAAGAAGCATCATGAAGTGTTCCCAAGACTCATCACATTTGAGACACAATTCCCTATTCTCTCCTTCCTGATAGGTGAAGGACCGACATTTCTGCTGCTGTTTATCAGCAGATTATGATGCCTACTACACCCCCAATACCTCATCTGCCCTAGTCAGTGCCCAACCACCCCTTTTTTAAAGTGTGAAGCAGTACATGCGTAGTATTCACTTGATTCTGCATATCCAACCCACATTAGTTCTGGTAGCCCTTACACGGATTAAGGTAGAGATTCTTCCTTTTCCTTCTCCTCTTCTCCCACAATTTTAAGTCCCTTTGTAAGCATATAATGCCTGTCACAGCACAGTAGGGCTGTGAAAACAGATTTGTTCATCTGCCATATTGCCTGAAGCAAAATGTTTCATTCAACCCAAAATGAAATGCTTAATTTTTTAGGGTCACTTATATGAAAAGTAAAGAAAATAAGGAAAAGACTAGATGCAGAATTTGGATCTTCCTCTGACACACATTCCATGTTTTGCTCAATAAATCCAGATTAGAGAGCTCAACCAGGACATAAGAAATCCAAATTAAATCCTGCCTCTATCTGAGAATACTTGAATCCACTTGCTCTACATCTCAGGATAGTGTCCTAACCAGCAGTTGTGCACATGTACACATATTCATGGATTTGCAACTTCTGTTGTTGGCAATGTTAACTATGTATAAACAAACAGTTACAGGAATCTGTGCATTTTATATTAAGGTTGAATATCCTAACCTCAAGCCTAAAGAGACTGTATGAAGTAGAGCAACTCTAGTAAGAGGAACTAAGGGAGACTCACCTTACAATATTTTATAGCCTGCTGATTAAAGCCCTCAACAAAGAGAAAGGAGACCCAAAGTGAGTTCCACTGTCTTGCAGATTCACAACAAGGATTTGACCCATGGTCTCCAGCTTTTTAGGTGCTTGTTCTAAACACCAAGGTGGGTGTCTCTGAGTTTTTCTTGTTGAAGCTGTTCCGCTATGTACAAAATACTTAAATTGTTACTGAGAAGGAGAAAAAGAATGTGTCCTTCAAGCCTGGTGGTGAGGATACTCTTTGGGAGGCAAGTCACAGAAATTTTGCCTCTGCTTCAGAGAACATTCAATTACTTATACCAGTGATTGCAAACTTGCTAGAGCACTGGACCTTTGTGAACTCTCAACATTTCTCACGTCACGGCAAAATTTATAGTTGTATGCTGACAACACAGAAGAACTGGAAACTGACATGCGCATACCCACTCTGTGTCTGGAAAATTCCAGGGCTTGCCCAGCACCTGCCCCCTGGGTGACCTTAGGACCTGTCAGGCATGACTGACCTACTTTCCTGACACACGCATGCTCAGTAACAGCATAGGCATGAGGTCATCTATCTAGAAATTTCTTGGAGGATAGCAGCCTGATTGGCTAAGGAGCTGCTATAAAAGACTAGTGAACCCCTCCCATGGGAGAGAGACCTGCTCGACTGACAGACAGAGGCTGACGTGTCAGGGACTGTCTCATCAGGAGAGATCCTACCTGGAAGCAGAGTCTGCGGCAGCAGGGACTGCTCTCCAGGAGGGCTTACCAGCCCACTGGTCTCCTCCCTCGGTACCTTCGGTCATTCGATCCTTCTTTGGTTTTAATTTCTTTGTGTTTGATCCTACGGTTACCGGACTGATTTGGCTCTTGATCCTGACTACGATTCTGCTCAACCCAACTTGTTTCGATTACGGTTTCATATCGGCATCCCAGGTTTCTGACTTCGGCATCGGCTATCATCGCCTCTGCTCACTGTCCGCTTGAACTGGCGTCACGACATTCCAACGGGTTACAGTTTTGTTCTCGTTATTCGTTATCCACCTATGAGCTGTTGACCAGCCCTGGGACTAGTGAGTAGGCAGCCGCCCCTATCCTTTGGGGTAGAACGCAAGGGCTTACTCGTGAACCCCGTGGGCCAACAGACCCCCTTGTTGTTTGTTCTCGTATTACTTGTTCATAACTGTAACTGAAGTAAGCAGCTCTGCCTACGCAACCAAAGCGTAAGTGAATAAATCTCATTTGCTTTGAAACCGCACACGTGTCCCGTACCACTCAGAACTCCTCGCCGCTAATCCCACCTGTTCGTTCCAATACCACCCTCGACCCACCGTGATCTTGGGGCCTTCATTTGGTTCCGACACAGAGACCTTTGTGAACTCTCAACATTTCTCACAGACCACTGCGCACACTTACTATGCACAGTAGATTTTAGTTGAAAACACTATATGATGTACTATGGGTCCAATGCAATCCAGTTTACCTGTGGGTCATTCGCCATGATTTCATAGACCACCATTTTGAAACCACTGATTCATACAGTATGGAACAGTATCAACAGAATACCCTACCTCTTCCAAATTAACCAGCAGCCTGGTGTTTGGGATACTCCAAGAGGTAGAAGACAGGGCAAAGCCTTTTGTGACAAAGGAAAATACTGCGTTTCACACATTCTGGAAAGGTGCTCTACCCCTAAACTATTATGTCAAAAGGGGGACAACATCACCAGTAGTTTTGTGACTCTAGCCCTAAAAATATTTTTTCCAGCCAATTAATGCATTCAAGAAAAAAAGATCACAAATAGCTTTATAATTATTAAAGCCACAGTTTTAGCTATTTTACTATTCGCCCATGAATTTCTGCCAGCTGCACCACACATCTCTACCTATTTAAGGCCTATATCCTAGCCTCAGTCTTTTTACTTTACACTGTTAGCATAAAACCTTATTACTGAACACCGGCCTCACAGATCATTAAAACTTAATTTAGTCCGCACCACAGAATGTGCTTGCTACCTCGCATTTAGTTAAGGCCAAAAAGAAAGAGATTATTTTATTTAAAAAAACAGTGATATCCTCTCTGGATGTTTCCTTTGTAGGAACAGCATTATCAGGCCTTCGCACTCCAAGCATATAAAAAGAATAAGTTGCTTATGCTGCTGCAAAAGCTTATGTTATCCTTGTGCTCTGCAAAACTGCATATTGCCAGTTTCAACATATAGTGAAAACTGCCATTTTTGATTTCCCCTTGCCTTGCTTATCACTATTCAGATACTGGACACTGGTTTATAGTATCTATGTGAAAGGGATGACCCTGTGAAGCATTTCAATTGTTACTTCTGCTTGCACCCATAAAGGGGTTTGGAAGTTTGGCTGCCTTCGACATATAAACTTGATTTTTAGATCTTGTCTGAATGTAAAATGATATGGTACTTTCTACTACTTTGCCCTGTGTTTTGAATGAGAACTAACTTAACCCTATGTAGAGTACTCATTTGGGACTAATTTCTGACTTCCTTATTCATGTTGAATAGAACTCTTATTTGCTTTCTGATTAACTACCTTGGGCAAATTATTATTCAGTGGAAAAAAGGGTGTTGGCCCTCAAGGTCTTGAATGTGCATTTTCCCTAAAATGAACAAGCCAATACAAGGCTAACAAAAAAATTAACTCTGAAATAACTGGTAAAATACAATGAAAAAGAACAACTGATCTACTTAGGATGTACACTTAGGTGTTCCACAAAAGAGACTAAATCAACCTAAAAAGAAAGGATGCAGTAGCCGATGTTGATTCAATTTAAAATCAGGTGTTGTGGAATAATGTTTACACAATGTCAGAGCTTTGGACATGAACTTTCCTCA
>NC_143396.1:97814089-97864089 GCF_052110815.1 Crocodylus siamensis
TCAGTCCCCCCTCATTCTTGACGGGCAATTTGCTAGGCTCCAGGCAGTGCTGCGCCGGGGGCCGATTGTCCATGAAGAGTGCCAGCAGGGAGGAGCTCCATCCACCACCGCCCACCTCCCAGAAGCAGGGCAGGGGGTGCTGCCAAAAGGCTGGCGGGACACAGGGAGCGGGGAAGCTTGAGAGCTTCAAAAGTCTCCCCTGCTCTGTGTGGGCCTGGCCGCCCCACAAGAGCGTTAGCGACAGACACCCAGACAGACTCACAGACAGATGAACTATATATTTGTAGATAAAAGACGAAAAAGAACAAAGAAGTATCCCCACCAAGACAAATAAACACGAACAAAAAAGAACCCAAAAAAGAAAACAGCTCAGCATGCAAATGTTGTACCGGAGCATCCATGAGCGGACACTGGTGGGACAGGGGACACACGAAGATTTCATATATGTAACACCAGTACAACTGGCAGTGAAGTCCGTGGATCTGGGTGGGGGGGCTGCAAATGGGAGAGCGCACTGCGATCCCTGACACCCGTCTGTCTGTTGGCAGGTTCTTTCTCTTCCGGTCGCTACTCTCCAGTTCCACCTGTCTGTCCGGCTCGCCTCTTATCCGTGCATACCGCACCGCAGGAGAACAAGGCCTAACAAGTCTATTGGCGGCCGAACGTTATTCCTTGGCAAACACAAAAACTAATCGGTTTAAGAGTCCGCTCCTCGGGTTAATGCACGGGGAAAGAAGAAGCGCCTCCACTGCGGCGCCGGAGCAAACCCAGCCTGCCCAGGTTCCCCATGGCGGGAAGCAGAGAGGGGGCAGGTTTAGAAAAGAGCATCTGCCTTCCCCCGAGAAGTGTCAGAGGCACCTGGGCCAGGATATAGCAGTCACCGCGGATCCTGCTGCCTCCGTGTCAGGGTTGTCTCAGAGTCTAGAAGCGGGATCCGCTGTGCTTCGGCCGTGGAGATGCGTTTGCTCCTGAGCCTTTTAGTAGTTACTCTTTGCCCAGGTAATGAAGCGTTCAGGCTTGTCCTCACGCCTGTCCAGTTGCTGATGGTTTCTCTCCTTCACTTCCTGAGACACAACGCATGTCTCCCGCTGCACTCACCTCCCTCTGCTGTCTCTGTATCCCGCAGCTTTCCCTTTCCCCCTCCGTCCTGACAACTGCCTGACCCCAAAGTCTGCCTGATCATCCCCTTCCAAGGCCTGGGCATTCACCGTGTCTATTCCCTTTGTTCCTGATTGCTTGGCAGGGGCTGCTCCGGCTGACTCCATCCAGTCCGCGGCAGCTCAGGTGTCTGCAGCAGGAGGAGGCACGGTGACACTCAGATGTTCCTACAATACCAGCCATAATGCCGCTTCCTATCTGTACTGGTACCGCCAGTACCCCAACCGCACCCTGCAGTACCTGCTCTATAGAGGAGCAAGGACAGCCAAATCAGCCAGCTCCACTGCAGACTTCGCCCGGGACCGGTTTTCTTCCGACACCGAGGACACCTCCACAGAGATGAAGATCACCGCCCTGGAGCGGGCAGACGCCGCGGTGTATCGCTGCAGGAGGCACAGCGAGAGCGTGACAAGGGAGAGAGCTGTACAAAAACCCCTCCTGCCTGCACAAGCAAGTAGGGGTCCTGTCGTGACACATCAGAGGACACTCTCAAGTCCTCCTGCTGTGCCCTGGGTGCTCCCTGGAGACGAGGCTCTGCTCGGCGTGACAGCCTGTGCCACGAATGCTTTGTGAGGAGCAGCCGGTTTGGATGCGGATGCAATTCCCTGCTCCCCCTGCGCGGCCCCGAGCAACTCAGCCACAGCCCAGAACGCGCAGGGACCGGGCCCGAGGCCCCGCAGGGGGAGCTCCTCGTACCTCAGATGCACCTCTCCCCTCAGCTCCCAAGAAGTCGAAAAGGGCCGAGGAGCCAGTTCGCTACTGACCCACGACACGGCTTGGTCTCGCTGAATCCTGGGGATCTAAATACCTTCCGCGAATCCCTTGCCTTCCCATCCGACACAGAAATGCAGCTTAGGCAGATAGGCGTCTCGCTAACGCGCCCCTGAAGAGCAGCGTTACAGAGTGCTGTGGAGACCATCGAGGGAATTTAGCCCGAAGCAGCGCTGAACTCGCGAGATTTCCTTTGCCAGGGAGAGAAAGGCACGTGTGCGGAGACGTGCTGCCTCCTAGTGGCCGGCTGTAATGTGCGCAGCGGTCTGGTTAAACAGAAACCTCGGCACGGCGACAGCCCAGCCGCTCTGCACAGGACACAGCGCCCTCCCCGCCAGGGTCCGTTAGAGCTGCAGTCCGCATGTGGGCACCCGCCCAGCACCCACCCGCGGGCCAGGTCACCCTACATATTCCCACGCACAGTGCCCACGTGAATCACACACGGGGGGTGCGAAGTGAATCAGAGTTAAACCCAGAGATTTCAAGTAGGAGCCCGCAATGTCAGACCCGTTCTGCCCCTTGCGTGTTTCCTGAGGTCTTTGCAAGAAAAGAATTGTTTGGCTATTTTTGTAGTGAAAAACCCCAGGAAACACGAAGAGCAGACGTTTCCTCAGAGGGGTCCCGAGTTTCTCGAGGGTGCCTAGAATCGCAGCTGAGATCACTGCTGTAGATCTTCACCCGGCTGAGTTACCACACGCGGGACCGTGAGATCCCTGTAGGAAAGCACCTGTCCGCAGCGAGGCGCGCGCCCCGCTGAGCTGAGCTTCAGGACATGGGATTCAGTGAGGTGCACCGAAATCCACAACGCCGTGGCCTCGCTACCTGTGCAAGCCCCTCCGTGTGTCTCCCCACAGCACCCCCCCGCCCGCCATGTCCACACATTCCCCGGCTGACCATCAGTCACAGTCACAGCACCTCTACATTGTTTAAGGCGGGGGTGAAATGCAAGACTCCGCTGGTCCGGGGAGGAAGGGGAGGGGAACCAGGGCGAGCCTGGAGGAAACCCGTCTCACCTCTCTTTCTGCGGGAGAGCTCACATCTGAACCTCTCCCCACCCCCCGCCCCCGAGCATTTCTACAGTAAACCAGGCCACTTTGCACCAATCCACCAAGACAATGCGACTTCACTGCTGGTTTTTGCTGCAAGCAGGGGCCACTTTCCTCAGTCAATGGAGGCGTGTTTGATCCTTTGCATTTCCACACTGGCTCTGTGTGCAGGTAACGGACGCCTTCCTCTGTCCGCACAGGCTGGCTCACGGCTAGTCGACTTGTCTGCCCACTTTCTGCCTGAGCCGTCAGCGGCAGCTTCATCTCTGAGCTCCTTCCCCAGATGTTTCTGTGTCTGTGCAGCTTTCTCTCGCTCCCTCCTTTCATGGCTTTCCCCGAGCCCTGTCTGTCCGTGGGCGAAGAGCTCAGCACTCACCCTGTGTCCCTGGTGTGACTGATTGCTTGGCAGGGGCGGCGCGGGGCGATGAGATCCGACCCGAAGAAGCGCAGGTGTCCGCAGCAGAAGGAAACATGGGGACGCTCCGCTGTTTCTACACCACCACCTACAGCGCTGGTTACTCTGTGTACTGGTACCGCCGACATCAGGCCCGAGCCCCGCAGTATATCCTGCTCAGGGGGACGAAGGAGCGCAGTAGGGAGAGAGACACTGCGCACTTCGCCCAGGCGCGGTTTTCTTCGCAGACCAATGACACCTCCACGGTCTTGAACATCACTAGCCTGGAGCTGGGAGACACCGCGGTGTATCACTGCGCCCTGCGGTCCGCACAGAGAGACAGTCACACCGGAGACCTGCACAAAAACCCTCCCTGCCTGCACACCCAGGGCCCGGAGC
This sequence comes from Crocodylus siamensis, assembly GCF_052110815.1. Lineage (NCBI taxonomy): Eukaryota > Metazoa > Chordata > Crocodylia > Crocodylidae > Crocodylus > Crocodylus siamensis. The sequence goes on from NC_143396.1 coordinate 97,817,858, forward strand.
AAACAGGCCGCAGGTTTCTGTCCGTGCTATGACACCGCCGAGCTCAGGCAACACAGACGAGGGCGGCAAGAGCAGGAACAGGCCCGGCCGTGCGCGGAACGTGGGGAGGCCCCGCGGGGAAGCGCTCCCGCACACCTCAGCCCAGGCCGCCACCCCGATGCCGGACAGCGGGCAAAAGGGATTTTAGACCAGCGCTTCCCACGAGCCCAGAGGGATTATCTTCCCAAGCACACGGCGAAGGGAGCTCTTCCAGGTCTTGTCTATCCATGTATTTGTAACCAAACACGTGGTTACCATGGTTACATTACCATGAAGCATAAGAAGGATGTTTTTGTGCTGACTTGAAATAAATATTTCCTGACATTCTTGAAATACAATTATTCAATGACAATCTTAAAGGACATGCTTTGGGTTTTTTTAATACTTTTTTTTCCAGGATGAGCCAAAAACACCAACTCTAATGTCTGCTTAGGCAATATGATGGTTTCATTAATATGAAAAAGAGAATTCTTAGATTTCATAGATTTCATAGACAATGGGCTGGAAGGGACCTCGGGAGATCATCGAGTCCAGCCCCCTGCCCCAGGGCAGGAAGTCAGCTGGGGTCATAGGATCCCAGCAAGATAAGCATCCAATTTACTCTTGAAGGTGTTCAATGTAGGTGCTTGAACCACCTCCGCTGGCAGACTGTTCCCGACCTTGGGGGCTCAGATAGTAAAGAAATTCTTCCTTATGTCCAGCCTGAAGCGGTCTTGCAGGAGTTTGTGACCGTTCAACCTCGTCATCCCTTGGGGCACTCTGGTGAACAAACGTTCCCCCAGATCCTGGTGGTCACCCCTGATAAACTTATAGGTGGCCATCAGATCACCCCTGAGCCTACGCTTTTCCAGGCTAAAGAGTCCCATGGCTCTTCTGGTTTATTACAGTCAGAAATTCTGGTTTATTATGGTCAGAATATAAAATATTGACTGTGCTTCAGAGAAATTATACATGATAAATGAGACTTTCTGAGCTACTCAGGGGATTTAGGAACACAGCTCCCACTTAAAATGAATGGAAACAACATGTGTTAATCTAGGCAGCTCTGAAGATCTTAAACTGTCTCCATATTAGCTTTTCCATTTCTTAGCAGTAGTACCTATATTACACTCAACTGTGTGGCGTCTATATAGCATACAGACATAGCAGAATGGCTATCAAAGATGTTCTGAAACCAAGAATATTATTTATTTAAAGGAGCCCAATTTTTCAAAAAAGGACCTCAATTTCTGCTCTTACTGCCCACTCCGAAAAGATTATATGGACACTTTACCTATTATTTTTGCCAGGGAGTCCTTAAATGCACAAGAACAACACTAAATAGTCCAATTTTGTATGCACATCAGGTCCTGGTATGTAAAAACAGTTAACACTTACTGGGGGTTTACATGTGCAAATGCAGATATTTGTATACAGGCAAGGTAAATAACTTTGATTTTAGGCACACCATGTAGAATAAAGACTAGACTATGATCAAATACAAAATACATGGATCGCTAAAATATTAATTGATAGAGTGCAAATCTTCTAATAAAAATCTTTTAAGATTAAAAAGCCAGGCTGAGGATTGCGTGCAGTTGGCATAATTACCCATAGTTCACTAGACTAAACCGATTGCTGCAGACTAATGAAATAATCTGGCAAAACCATGAGCATTATTACTTATAAATCCACACCCATGAAATCTCTTAGCTATTGAGAGCCCAGATGAATGTAGACGAAGATGATTTTTTGTTACTCTGGCTCAAAAACTTTGGAAAGCAAATTCCCAGGTCCTGTTTAAGAGCCCTGCTAGATGGAATAGCAAACAACAGGTGGAAATTACAGGCTAGATCCAAAACCCACTGAAGTCTACAGAAATCCTTCCCTTGCTTTAACTAGGTTTTGGATCAGGCCCTAAGGCACCACTGGGTGCCTGGGCTCTCTCTTCAAATCACAATCCTGGGTTCTCTCTTCAAATCACATTACAGCTACGTTTGGGTATCACAGATCTGTGCACCTATCTGAACAGTGAGAAACACGGAGCTGAAAAGAAGCATAACTAACATAACAGAAAGCACCATGAACACAGCGTGGCAAAGACCTTGTTAAAAATCCATTTTCCTGACTACATCTGATACCGAATCAAGCTGCTCTGTCAACTCGTACAAGGACTGAAAGTAAGCACCTTAGGCGCACACCACTGTATGACTCTCGCAGCTTCTAAGCAACCATTACACGTAGCCCAAAAGTTATCCAAGGCTCCGCTATAGATCAGCAACAAAAAACGTACATACATGTGTCCTCGGAAAACAAACACATTCTGAAAAGCTTAATGTGCACAAGCTCCCACATCACATTGTTTACAGTAATTTAAGCGTAAGGACTGGCTGTGTGTTTTCTCTCTCTGACAACTTCCCCTAACGGAGAAATAAACTACAGGATATCGGACACCCCTGCACAATTGAGGTGCTTCCAGGATTCAAAATATATACTGTAACCTGTTTCTTTTATTTCTTGTGAAAAGCCCCAAAACAAAACCAAAAAGATTGTCTGGGTTTCCAATTAGCAGCTGACACACAAGGGGCCTATTCAAGCCTCCTTAGTCATAGCTGTCGAGACAAAATTCCCCCTTGACTTCGGAGGGGTGCTAAACCTGCAGATGTCTGACCAAGCGTTTCAAAGGAGAGGCAGACAAAGTTCTCAGGGTAGATGCGATGTCTTTTATTAGACCAACTAAACAGTTGGAAGAAATGGTTCTCGGCAAGCTTTCAGGCACAAACACCCTTCTTCAGGCATAGCGAGAGTCTAGCGGAAGAAGGGTGTTTGTGCCTGAAAGCTTGAAAAGGACAATTTGTCCAACTATTGAGCTGGTCTAATGAAAGATACCACATTTGCCCAAAGAGCCTTGTTTGCCTATGTCCTCACACCACCACCCCTTTCAAAAGGAAAGAGCGCCCTGCCGGTCTGAAGTAGACAGCTGGGGATGGAAAAAGTCAGTGATCAATAACTGTCGCAGGAAGGAGGAGTAGAGGCCAGGCTGAAGAACAGGAGGGCGAGGGCCAGCCTGAGAGAGGGGCTTAGCCCGGGCAGCGTGGCGCAGGGCACATCTGCACTGGACAGACTAAGCTACATACGAAGCCCACGGGCTTGGCTACAGCGAGGGGCAGACTTCTGCCCCGAGCACTGCTCGATTTGTTGAGAGAGGCATCAGACTCCGCACGCCGCTTGCCAGGGACCTGGCCGCCGGCACCGAGGGAGGCTCCGCACCAGAGCAGCGGCGCCGCGTTTCTTCCTCAGGCACTGCAAGCCCCGGGTGGGTCCTCAAAGGCACCCGGGCTGGCTGGAGCCCCCAAGGCCTCGAGCTCCGCCTTCCCTCGGCAGGGAGCAGGCGCCCGCAACCCCTGCCCGCATCGGGGCCAGTCCTGGGGGCACACCCCGCCCCAGGGGCGCTGCTCGCCGCGTCCTCCCCCTCCGCGGCTGGCTCCGTGCAAGCGCCGGGGCTACTAAGAGCAAGAGACACCCCCCACTCCAGCTCCCTGGGAAAAAAATGCTGTGCAAAGGCTGCCCCAGCCCCGCACAAGCCACGGGGCCCCGCGCAAAGCGAGACGCGGCGCCCGCGCGCGAGGCTGGGGAGCGGGGTGCAGCCCGGAGCCCGCACGCACCCGCCAGGCCAGCGCCGCCGGAGCCCGGTCCCGCTCCCGGCTGCGGCTGCGGCTGCGGCCCGCCGGGCGGGGAGGGAGGAGGGAGGGAGGCCGCAGCCCGGCCCCGCCGCCAGCCTCTCCCGCCCGCGCCCGGCACCACACGAGCGCCGCGCCGCGCTGGGGGAGGGGCGCGCCGGCGGGGCCGTCAGAGCCCGCGCAGCCGGGCGGCCCCCTGCGGGGCGGGGGCTCCTTGAGCGGGCAAGGGACAGGCTTCTGCAACGCGCAGCTCTCCGCCTGGCCTGACCCAATCAAACCTTCCTTTATGGAAATCTTAATCGGGGAAGCCTGCCCCCTGGCCCTGGGGCTCCTCTTCCCTGATTCAGGTTTTCTGAGGTCGTCATCCCATAATAAAGGAAGGGTGGATTTGGTGAGCCCAGGTGCCCCCCACGGCTGGGCTCTCGACAACCCCCTATTCGGCACTGGGGAGCCCACCTCTGGAGTACTCTGTTCAGTTTTGAGCCCCCCAACACAGAAAGGAAGTGGACAAGTTGGGGAGAGTCCAGCGGTGGGCAGCAAAAATGGTGAGGGATCTGGAGGATGCATGGGCGACTGGTGCTGATTTAGTTAGGTGGGGCATGTGCCCCCCCTCCCCTGCGGCCAATCTTACGGCCAATTACTGTGGCCACTTCCGGGAGTGGCTGTGGCTGCTTCTGGGAGCAGCAGCTGCAGGGATTGGCCAGTGCTTGCAGGGGGGGCACCGGCACTCCCGCCTGCCCCGCCCCCCCGCCCATCGCCTAAGTGGCAAGCAGGGCCAGCCAGGGGGTGTACCAGCGCTCTCAGGGTGTGCACGTGCACCCCCATGCACCCCTACTTGTCACCACTGAGGGGACATGACTTAACGAGGAACTGGGTTTATTGAGTCTGGAGAAGAGGAGACTGAAAAGGGATTTATAATAGCAGCTTTCTTAGTGGTGGCAGATGACAGAACAAGGAGCAGTGGTCTCAAGCTGTAGCAGGGAAAGTGTAGGTTAGATATTAGGCAGAATTTTCTCAGTAGGAGGGTAGTAACACACTGGAACAGGTTACCCAGAGAGGTTGTGGAAGCTCCATCCTTGGAGGCATGAATGACTCAGGCCCCCAGTGGCTGGGAGCACAGCAGCGGTGGGAGCGTGGCAGTGACAATGAGAGCGGCGAGAGTGCAGCGGCTGGAGCAGTGGGAGCGTGGCAGCAGTAAGCAGGGGAGCTCCCACAGGTGCCACTGGCGCTGTTGGCAGTAGGGGGTGGCAAGCGCCGACCAAGGGTCGGCGACTGCCTGCAGCCACTGCCGCCAGCATCAGCAGCATCCAGCAGGGATTGTGGACCACCCACAGACACCGACAGTGGTGCCGGCAGTGGGGTGGCAAGTGGCAACCACCTGCAGGCACCATCGACATTGTCGGTGGTGCGTTTTTGTAGAGGGTGCCGCGCCACGTCTGGGGTTCATGTGCACCCCCTGTGCCACCCCTGCTTGAAGGTTTTCAAAACCCAGCTAGACAAAGCTTTGGCTGCAATGATCTTTGGCTGGGGATATTTCTGCTTTGAGCGGGTGGTTGGACTAGATGTGACTACACCCCGGCAACTGAGAGATGCAGTTGCTGCATTCTCCCAGCTGTGGAGCCCTCCTGCAGTGAGAAGAGCACAACAGCTGCAATCTCCCAGCCCCAGTGGTATGTGGAGATGACAGCTCCCAGGACCCAGGGCGCATGGAGCCTGTACAATACCTGCAACATGCAGAGGGGACTGTTGTGAACAGGCGTATTTGTCAGTACATTATAGATACGGCGTATGACAAATAGACTTGTCAGTCCATTAGAGACAGGAAGTATGGCAAATACATTCACAACACAGCACTGTTTGATGAGTGGTAGCTGAAATCCATTTGATGAACGATGGCTATGGAAACTATACATATAAGGAGACCATCATAACCACAGCATTTTTTAACATCAAACGTTTTTCACCTTATTCTGGCAAAAATACTTATTTGTCTCTGGCCAAAACACTTATTTGTATTCTAGCAAAAATACACCAAAAAATGTGTTCAGTTTCATTTTTCACATATTGCTCAGTAAGAATAGCTTCTGCACTTGAAAGAGAAAAACTGCTAAGTTACCCTTGAAATAGCTACACCTACTGAAGGACCAATGAGAATTTTGCCATAAATTTGGATGAGAAGTGTTTCAGAATCTTTGTGTAAGAAGACTGTACATACGCCAGGTGATCTTACTGCTCTGGCTGTTAACATACGCATGTACAAAGGGTAAGTTTTTTAATTCTAAGTAGAAAATAAAATAAAAATCATGACAAACCATGGATAAGTAGTAGTCGTTAAAATAGGGAGAGTGGGATGATATGATTCTTTCTGACAGTTTTTTTTTTCATATTCAGTAGTTTAAAGTTTGCAGTACAATGGAATTTAAACATCAGGTTTGGCCTGGCCAGATTGTAGAACACGTTCATGAAATATTTTTTTAAATTAAGTCTGGGTAGCATTTTCAGACTGCCTAAAATAGTTGGTACCATTGAACAGGACCTTTGTGGACTATTTACTATATGCAGTATTTGCATGTAATCACGTTTTAATTGTTAGCTGTGCTTAATTTTAAATAGTATATATAGATTATAAAACTGCCATCATTTGCTTGGAATATCCAAGGTCATACATTAGATACTTAATAAGATTACTTAATTTCCGTCCACGCTTTTAGGTACAGAAAGTTTTCAGATACCAATCAACAGTTTAAAAGGGAGGCTAATATTATGAAGTATTGCAAAGGTTCCTTTCAATATTAGCTATTCCTTGCAAAGGTAATTTTATGATGTCCTGTAATACCAGTTTACATTTATCCAACAAGGTCTAGTGAGAATTTAAGGACTAATGTTTAATAAAAGGCAGTGGAGACTACTCTGAATGTCTAGATGGATTATGTGGACCCATATTTTGGTCCAGATCTACCTCCAGGCCCATTTCACTGAAGCAAATGCATGTCTTTCTGCTGACTTCAATGGATGTTGAGGTCAGGGCCCTGAACAAAAAGTGGTCTATACCCACCGCAGTCAGTAGGAACTGTCAGGTAGGCCTGCTGCACAGGATGACCCCTCTTATGTACATATTGCTTATTTCTGAAAAAATGAAGGAGGGCTAAGGAAAGCGATGCTAAAGAGAAAAGCATAGCAAAGACCTGAAAGATATAGGTAAAAGAACAGTTATTTCTAAGCAATAAAAAAAATAGGTCAGCAATGCAAGAACTCATTCCCTACAGATGGATCAGGAAACAGCACTCCATGTTATAATTCACAGAAAATAGCATTCCAGGTTGGCTGATCTCGTACGGCGAGCTTTAAACTAGCCTGGCCGGGGGAGGGGGCCGCAGGAAGACGAGGAGACGCCATCTGAGCGGGACAGGTGACAAAGGCAAGCAGTGCTAAGGTAAGAAACGGGGGTCCAGACAGTCTCCCTAAACAGGGGGTGGCACACACAGTCTTGCAAGGCCTTAAATGCCTATATACCAATGCTCGCAGGATGGGGAATAAACAGGAGGAACTCGCCCTCAGAATAGCTAGTTCAAACCCAGATATCACAGGGCTAACAGAAACGTGGTGGGATTCGTCCCAGGACTGGGCAGTTAGCATTAGGGGCTATAGGCTTTCCAGGCAGGATAGAGAAGGAAGAGAAGGTGGGGGTGTGGCACTCTATGTCAAGGAGCACTACACATCCTCTGCCAGCAGAATGGGATCAGAGGAAGGGCAGGTTGAAGTGCTCTGGGTTAAGATTCAAGGGGACTGTGGGAGTCTACTACAGACCCCCAACCAAGGGGAGGAGCTGGACCGGGAATTTTCAGGCCAACTTGCAGAGGCACGTAGGGCAAGGGATGTAGTTGTCATGGGCGATTTTAGTTACCCAGACATCTGCTGGAAGGAACAGTCAGCCAAGACGGACGGTTCCAGGAAGTTCCTGGCTGAGATACAGGACCTCCACTTAATCCAGGAGGTGCACAGTCCCACCAGAGGAAACACCCTGTTGGACCTGGTCCTGGCCACAGGCGATGACCTGGTACATGGCCTCCAGGTTCTTGACCACCTGGGCGATAGCGATCATCGCTTGCTGGAATTCACCATCCAGCGCAGGGTGTCAAGGGCCTGCGGCAAGACAGTAGCCCTAGACTTTAGGAGGGCCAACTTCAACAAGTTGAGGAGACTAGTGGGGGAGGCGCTGGGGTCCTTGAGGGCAGGGGAACTCAGTGTCCAGGGCGAGTGGTCGTTCCTTAAGGCAACGATACTCAGGGCCCAGGGGGAGTCCATCCCAACAAGAAGCAAGGGGGGCAAGAGTGCCCGGAAGCCCTCCAGGCTCACGAAGGGCGTCCGGGAATGCCTGCTTGCCAAAAAGACGGCGTACACCCAGTGGAAGGGCGGTGCTATCTCCAAAGAGGAGTATACCTCCTCTGCTCGGGCCTGTAGGGGGGCTGTCAGGAAAACTCAGGCAGACATAGAGCTAGGACTAGCGTCCAAGATCAAGGATAATAAAAAGTCCTTTTTCAAATACATAGGGAGGATGAAGAAGGCACCGGGTAACATGGGGCCCCTGCAAGGTACGCTGGGCAATCTGGTGGTTGCGCCAGAGGAGAAAGTGGAACTCTTTAACCAATTCTTCATGTCCGTTTTCTTGTGCGGGGACCGGGACTTCCCCGCTGGGATGCTAGATGGACTTGAGGGGAACGCCTCCAGACCTCAGGTTGGGGAGGACCGGGTTAGAGAGCTTCTGGAGGGGCTGGACGTGTTCAAGTCAGCGGGTCCAGATGCTCTCCACCCCAGGGTGCTGAGGGAGCTAGCTGAGGTTATTGCAGGGCCCTTGGCATGGCTCTACGAGTGCTCGTGGTGCTCGGGCCAGGTGCCAGATGACTGGAAGATAGCTAATGTGGTCCCCATCTTCAAAAAAGGGAAGAGGGAGGACCCGGGCAACTATAGGCCCATCAGTCTTACCTCTATCCTTGGGAAACTCTTTGAGAAGATTCTCAAGGAGCACATCTGTGATGGGCCGGCTTCAGGGATGATGCTCAAGGGCAGCCGGCACGGTTTCATTAAGGGCAGGTCTTGTCAGACCAACCTGATTGCCTTTTATGATCAGGTCACAAAGGCAATGGATGCAGGTGTTGCCATGGGTGTAGTCTTTCTAGACTTCAGCAAGGCCTTGGACACCATCTCCCACCCCATCCTCATTAAAAAACTAGGCAACTGTGGCATTGATGCCTACACAGTCAGATGGATTGCAGATTGGCTCAAGGGTCGTACTCGGAGAGTGGTGGTGGACGGGTCATTTTCAACCTGGGGGGAAGTGGGCAGTGGAGTCCCCCAGGGCTCGGTCCTGGGGCCTGCACTGTTCAATTTCTTCATCAGCGATTTGGACAACGGGGTGAAATGCAAGCTGTTTAAATTTGCTGATGATACCAAAATTTGGGGTGAGGTGAGCACGCTAGTAGGGATGGAAAGACTGCAACAAGACCTGGATAGGTAACAGGAGTGGGCTGACATAAACAAGATGCGTTTCAATACTGGCAAGTGCAGGGTGCTGCACTTAGGCAGTAGAAACCAGCAGCACACTTACAGAATGGGAAACTCCCTTCTTGAGAGCATGGAGGCAGACACGGATCTTGGAGTCATTATTGACTCCGAGATGAACATGGGCCAACAATGCGAGGTCTCGGTTGGCAGGGCTAACCGGACCTTGTCATGCATCCACAGGTGCATCTCAAGTAGGGCCAGGGAGGTGATCCTCCCCCGCTACGTGACGCTGGTCAGGCCACAGCTGGAGTACTGTGTCCAGTTCTGCGTGCCCCGTTTCAGGAGGGACGTGGACAACATTGAAAGGGTCCAGCGGAGGGCCACCCGCATGATCCGGGGACTACAGGGCAGACCCTACACTGACAGACTGCGGGACCTAAACCTGTTCAGCCTTCACAAGAGAAGGCTGAGGGGGGACCTGGTGACTGTCTATAAATTAACTAGGGGGGACCAGAAGGGTTTGGGGGAGACACTGTTTCCCCTAGCGCCCCCTGGCATGACAAGGAACAACGGACACAAGTTATTAGAGAGTAGATTTAGATTAGATATCCACAAGAACTACTTCACAGTTAGGGCGGCTAGGAGCTGGAACCAACTTCCTAGGGAAGTGGTGCTGGCTCCTACCCTGGGGATCTTTAAGAAGAGGCTTGATGCCTACCTGGCTGGACTAATCTGAGTCCAGTCTTTTTCTCCTTCCCAGGCGGGGGTCGGGCTTGAAGATCTACAAGGTCCCTTCCGACCCTACTTCTAGGATTCTATGCTTTCCTAGTAGTCTTCTTTGTAATAACATGCACTTCAGCCCAGCATAGGCATCAAATCAGAAAGGGTAATCATTATTAGTGTTCTTCAAGCTAAAAGGGTCTAATAGTGAAACATACTAGAGCCAAGTGCAATTTTACAAAGAAGACCAGAAAAGCAATACTAAAATGTGCCTGATCCTGTACAGTCTTTGTACATCAATACTGAACTCTTGGTACAGCCATGGTAGATTTAGTGGGAAGGTATTATCCTGCAAGTTGAAAAACTGTCAGAAAAAACCATGTAGATTTAAAATCAGGAAAAAAAGACAATAGCAAGCATTAAAACATTCATAGTTTCATAGTTTCTAGGGTTGGAAGGGACCTGAGCAGATCATCTAGTCTGACCCCTGCCATGGCAGGAAAGAATCCTGGGGTCAAACGACCCCAGCAAGATGTTCGTCTAACCTCCTCTTAAACACCCCCAGGGTAGGAGCCAGCACCACTTCTCTTGGAAGCTGGTTCCAGACCCTAGCCGCCCTGACCGTGAACTAGCGCCTCCTGATACCTAACCTAAACCTACCCTCTGCCAGCTTGTGACCGTTATTCCTGGTCACTCCTGGCAGTGCTCAGGGGAACAGGGACTTCCCCAGTGCCTGCTGGTCCCCCCTGACTAGTTTGTAACAGGCCACTAGATCCCCCCTCAGCCTTCTCTTGTGGAGGCTGAACAGGTTCAGGTCCCGCAGCCTGTCCTCATAGGGCCTGCCCTGCCGCCCCCGACCATGCGAGTGGCCCTCCTCTGGACCCTCTCCATGTTGTCCACATCCCTCTTGAAGTGTGGTGCCTGACCAGTGCCGCATAGAGGGGGAGGATCACCTCCTTGGACCTGAGGGAGATGCATCTGTGGATGCATGACAAGGTACAGTTGGTCTTCCGGACTGCATCCACACACTGCCGGCCCATGTTCATCCTGGAGTCAGTGATGACTCCAAGATCCTTTTCCGCCTCTGTACTGACAAGAATGGAGTTCCCCAACCTGTAGGTATGGTGCCGGTTATTCCTCCCCAGGTGCACCACTTTGCACTTCTCAGTGTTGAATCCCATCCTATTCTCATCCGCCCACCCTTGTAACCTGTCCAGGTCCGATTGCAGCCTATTCCTCCCTTGTAGCATGACCAGATCCCCCGACATCTTAGTGTCATCAGCAAATTTGAACAGGGTGCTTTTTACCCCCTCATCCAAGTCACTGATGAAGATGTTGAACAGTGCGGGCCCAAAATCCGAGCGCTGGGGGACCCCACTGCCCACATCCCTCCAGGTCAAAAATGACCCATCCACTACCACCTCTGGGTGCGGCCTGTGGCAGAAAGCCACCTTGGTTTCTCCCCAAAATCTCTGCCCTGTGACAATGTGATTAGATGGGCCAGCACAGGGGATTCACACCTCAGCCTGTCTCTTTAGGTAACTTGAGCTGGCTGCATTCCTGCGGGAGGGGGGAAACCTGCTCCCTCTGCCTACGTGACTGGCATCAGCCACCTGGGTGAGGGGCATCTACCTGGGGAGCTGGAATCTGCCTGGTAACAGGTGATGTATTTCAAATTGGTTGGCTGACAGCCAACTGGGGCTGACCTCCACTGGACCAGGTGAATGGGGTCACAGGGGCTATACAGGTTAAGTGGGGGAAGGAGGCTCTCTCTCTCTTTGGCCATGAGGTGAAGCAGCAGCAAAGCAGGGGAGACAGAGAAGCCTTACCGTCTGGACCTAGCTCTCTCCCTCACCCCAAGACTCCAGAGGGGAAACTCAACCAGCCTCTGGAAGATGCTTGTGAGTAAGCTACTCAATCTGATTAGATATTTAGCTGGCAGTAACACAGATGCGTGATCAAAAGGCTACCTCAGCCACACTGTTTGCTCTTTAGGATTCCTAAGATATTGCTCAATCCTGTACCCTAGTTTACCCTACCCCTTGTAATCAATAAAGTTCTCCTTTTTGACTGGTGTGGGAGACTTATTGAGGGGTGGGTCTAAATTATGCCTAAGAGACCCCTTAGGTCTGCGGACTAAGGGAGATTTTACTTTTTGACCCCTGACTTGGGGAAGTGCCCCAAGTGCCTGTACCGGGTCGAGTACCCGTCGGACTATTAGGCCTGTGTTTCCCTGAGGGCACAGGGCCAAGACAGTCCCTTCTCGGGGTGGTGGCTGCTAAGTTACCCCCAGACTAGCGAGTGTGCTCCGGGAGAGGGGTCGGCAGAGCATAAGGCACCCCTAGGGAGGCATTTGGAGCCTGGAAGGCGGTCGGGCGCAGGGAGATGGGCGGCTCAACGCAGGAGCGCCCCCTACTGGCCCGCCACATGGCCCTCCAGCTAGTTGGCAACCCAATTGACTGTGTGGGTGTCGACATCACAGTCCCCCAGTTTCTTAATGAGAACAGGGTGAGAGACAGTGTCGAAGGCCTTCCGAAAGTCCAGGAAGACTATGTCCACTGCTACCCCTGCATCTAAGGATTTGGTGATCTGATCATAGAAGGCCACCAGGTTGGTCTGACAGGACCTGCCACTAAGGAACCCATGTTGGTTGCCCCTAAGCATGATCTCCCCTGCTGGCCCCTCCTGGATATGCACCAGAATAATTTTCTCAAAAAAATTGCCCAGGATCGAGGTAAGACTAACTGGCCTATAGTTTCCCAGGTCCTCCTTCTTCCCCTTTTTGAAGATGGGAACCACGCTGGCCCTCTTCCAGTCCTCTGGCACCACACCAGAGCACCATGAGTGCTTGTAAAGCCGTGCCAGGGGTCCTGCAATGATCTCAGCCAATTCCCTCAGTACTCTAGGGTGGAGATCATCTGGACTAGCTGACTTGAATACATCCAATCCCTCCAGAAGTTCCCTAACTAGTTCCTCACTAACCCTTGGCCTAGGTGTGCCTCCCCTGGGGCCTGAGGGGGGCCCAGCGGTGGGGTGACTCTTCCGGTCCCTGCTTAGGAAAATGGAGGCAAAGAAATTGTTAAATATGTTGGCTTTGTCATCTGGTGTGATGACCAAATTTCCTAACGTGTCCTGCAGGGGCCCCACATTACCCGGGACCTTCTTTTTACCCGCTATGTATTTAAAGAAGGACTTCTTGTTGTCCTTAATCTGGGAAGCTAGTCCCAGTTCCAGCTCTGCCTTGGCCTTCCTGACTGCCCCCCTGCATCCCTGAGCAACTGCAGTATAGTCATCCCTGGTGATGGCCCCTCCTTTCCATTGGGTGTGCACCTCCCTTTTAGCTAGGAGACATTCCCGGATGCTTTTGGTGAGCCGTGGGGGCTTGTGTGCCCTCCTGCTCCCTTTGATCCATGTTGGGATTACCTCCCTTTGGGCTTGGAGGATCGTCTCCTTAAGGAGCAACCACTCTCCTTGGACACCCGGCTTTCCTCCGCTCTGGCACCTCAGTGTATAAATAGTGTACAAAACATTGTATAAATGGAAATAAGGAAACCATCGTATGACATTCTGATGCATTAACTCGTACTTTCAATTCGATGTCAAATTGGAAGTACTGAATATGGGCTTTTGGCTCTGCCAAAGCTTTAATGCTAGTACTAAGCAGTATTCCAATCGATAAACTAACAACAAAACGACAATTTTGGCTGCTGGAACTTGCGCACAACTGTTGGACAGATCTCTTCTTGAACAAGATCAGGAGGTTTTTGCTGAAGATGACAGGTTGTGTGTAAATCATGTTAACATGATTGATGTTTCTCTTGCCATAGTTAAAATGGCTTAGTTTGAGTTCAAAAGAAACTACAGATTCTAATAGTGTTTGTACAGCCTGGATAAGCAGGCAGAGGAAGTGGGGAGTGGGAATTTGACCAAGAAACTTGCAAATGAAAAACATTCACAAGCATAAATCTGAAAGGGAGGTAGGCTTAAAAAATGTTTGTAATGGAGTGTGATGGATGACATTAGAGTTAGAAGGCATGGATTCCAAAGAATGTTAGTTTGTATTAAGGTTAAAATGTGCTAGTAATCAGCAGGGATCCAGGTTTTCCTTTTCCCACGGAAAAATGGAGAAAACCACAGATTTCCCCTTTTTATCAGAGAAAATGCGGATTTCTCCTTTTAGCAGAGAAACCCATGGATCCCCTCCTTTTGCAAACAGCTCTGCAGGATGTTGAGTTCCAGCCTGCAAAAGCTGTTTGAAAACAGGGTGGGAAACCCCCAGCCCTGCCCAGAGGAGGAGTGGGAGGGGAAAGGCAGGACCTGAGACTCCTACTCAGCCATGACTCCACTCTGCTCAGCTCAGCCTTACTCTTCTCCTGGAGCCTGAGGTAAGTGGGGCTTGCAGGGGGCTGGGGGCCCTCTGGCAGGCCTGGGGGGTTGCAGATCATGGCTGGGGGCACCGGTAGGGCTGGGGAAAGCCAGGAGTTGGCCCTGCCCCCACCTGAGCAGGAGGCAGCAGTGGGGGGGAGGGGGGCGCCTCTATGCTGCTTCTGCTACAGCTGTCTGCTGTTGGGGGCAGGGAGCTACAGACTTGGGGCTCTGGCCCCATAGCCCTGGCAGCTGGGGGCCCCCTCTGGCAGGGCTGGGGGCAGAGGCTGTGGGTGGGGGACAAGAGGCACGAGTAGGACAGGAGGCTGTTATGGGGTCAATGAGGGGCACCAGCAGTATTGGGGGCTTTGGGGACAGTGAGGGTCATCTGTAGGCTTGGGGGGGGATTTGGGGGCAGTGAGAAGCACCAACAGGGCTGGGGGAGGCATTTTGGGACAGTGAGAGGCACCAGCAGGGTTGGGGGAGGCATTGGGGGTATGAGGGGCACAGGGTTGGGGGGTGCTGCAGGGGGCTTTTAATTTTAATAACAGATTGGGGGGGCTTGTCAGAGAATTTGCGATATTTCATCAGAGAAGTTGTGATTTTTTTTATCAGAGAAAACCAGGATCCCTGGTAATCAGTCACACATTCACGGTTAATACCATCTCTAATGTGCACTGCTCAGACCTGCAGCTAGAGGGCTGGTGAGCAGGGGCATGGCTGATGGTTGTGAGGCTATTCCATGCCTTCCCTGTTTGCCAGTTCTTTAGCCACAGTACAGGCTGGGGTAGGGGGGAAGACCTGCTGCCTCCCAAAGCACCCCACTGCCCCTCACTACCCCTGTATCCCCGTTCTATCATGGAATCACCCACCACCTCCAGGTCATTTCTCTGCTGTAATCCCCAATCAACCTGAGGGTGGCAGTGGCAGCAGGGGTGGTTCCCTCTCCCTGCCTGCTCCCAGACTCCCTCCAGCCCATGATGCCCCAGTGCACCCAGATCTAACCCCCACCCGGCTCTGCAGCTTCCAGCAGCTTTTTGCCTCCCCCGCCCCTGTCTTCTGCCCCTCCTTCAGTTGGAGGGCCTGGCAAAGGCTGGATCTGGACACACCGTGTCAGTTTGGTCTGCAGGGATCCCAGGAGTAGAGATACAACTCCTCCTCACTCTCAGGCTCTGTCACTCAGGCTGATCAAGGCTGCAGGGCAGTGGTCTGGTGAGTGGAGGAGCCAATGGTGGTAGCAGGACAGTGATCTGGGGGGTAGAGAGGGTGATTCAAGGCTGAGAGGGGAAAGTTGCAGGGCAGGAGAGACAGCAGCCTAGCAACTCTCCACCTACCTGCTCTCCCACCCTCCTCCCCCCTCCCTCTTCTAGCCTCCGATCTTGCCCCCCTCACCCCTTTCCCATGTCCCTCTTCACCCTTTTCCCACTCCTTCCCCACTCACTCCATCCCCCCACCTGCTGACCAGCTGTTCCCAGATGTCAGTCCAGGGCCATAGAGTCCTGGATGATAGTAGAATACCTAGGAGTATTGCCTCCTGGGATACTGGAGGACTGCAAATTGGTGGTTTCACCTCAAGTGAACACCAAAAAGTTAATTTAATTCAAGATGGGTAGGCCCAGCTCATAGATAATCCCAGCCCAAAGTGGCATAACTTTAGGACCCCAAGAGAGTATTTAGCATTTGTTAATAAGCCTCTGTGTCTGATTATTCAAGTTTTACGTGCTCTTAACATGGTCTAATTAGAATGTAGACTCTCACTTACGGAACGGCAGGAATTCTTGTGGATGATCTCTTTTATTCTGTGATACTTGAAAGCTCATCTATGTCTATCCAAGGCATACAGGTGGTCCGATAAAAGAGATCACCCACAAGAATTCTTGCCTTTCCTATTTTCTGAACTATCATGGCAAGAGCATCACCCCAACACTGGTAATGAATTATGTTTGTGTGGGAACATTCACTTCTGTTTTTCCCCATCCTTCTTCCTATTTTCCAGATGCATCTAAAATAATTTTGCTTCATACCAAATGGAATCAATAATGCTTTTAGCCACTCAGAGCAAACACAATGCCAAGCCAAGCCTGCATCCCTTGTGCATCCAGAACTCCCACTGAGTTCAATGGGAACATTAAGTGTAAGAGAGTCACTGGATCAGGCCCAATGGCGGCCATATTACTTCTAAACTTGCAGCTATGGAGAGAGACAGGTGGTGATTTAGTAACCCTTCCCCTTGAATTGCAGGTTGCTAGAGGAGATTTTAGATGAGAACATTAGGGCAAGCTACTGTCACTTCTTTTCTCTTCTGAATAGAAAAAAGCCATTGTGTTTATTTAGAACTGTTCCTCCAAACTCATTTCTGTGATAATTACAGACTCATTAGGTTACCGCAGTTTTATTCTGTTTCTTAATAAAGTTTTACTCTGTTGTCCTCTAGTATTATGCCTCTATAGCTCTACTCAGTTAAAGTAATGCAGTTGTAAGTCAGGCTCTGTATATTTTCAAGAGTAGTAAAGAAAGATTCAGGTCAACATCAGAAAGGGACAAAAACCACAACATCAACCAAACAATTTTCAAAGTTGCTGATCTTGGAATAGCTTTTCCATTGTTAAGTCTGTATAATGTTTACAATATAACACAAAAAGAGGGAGAAAAAGCAGCAGGAAAAAGATAACACTGTCAGTAAGCAAGAGAATGTGAAGCAATATGCTTCTTTAGATGATAACACAAATCTAAGGAATTCACTGTCAAATTAGAGTTTTCTGCTGAACAAGATCTTAGGCTAGAGTGTCCTTCTCATGGTAATACTCACAGCAAAAAGCTAAGGGGAAAGCCAACTCCGCAAGAAAACTCTCACTGAATACCTCCCAAATTATTCCAAACAAGAAAGAGTGTTTGCTCTCTCCTCACAAAATGACCTGTAGAAAAACCTGGGCCAAACGCACACTGAGTTCTCTTGGCAGGGCTATTCAGAAATAGAAGGCTTATGGAGGAAGAATAACAGGTCCAAAAATTACATTTCATTCCTGTGAGAGTCTAGGAGGTTAGGTAGGGTAAAATATATAACAGTCCACCCCATTCAGGCCTGGCCCACCTAGAAAAAGGCAATGCCAAACCCTCCTTTCTTTTACCAGAATAGAGCCATACCCCACGGAGAGCCTTTTAAGGCAGAGTTCTGGGAAGGAGGTAGGAAAAATGATTACGCCGATGTGCTCCCTCCCCTTCTTATACAAGGGTCAGAAGACATGATCTTGCCCACTGTGAAGAGTTGCATAGCAAGGCCTTCGCTGGCTATAGTAATAGCTATGGTCGCCTCTGATTGCAATATTTCTGAACAATATCAATGACCCGGTTTTCTGTTCGATGGTATGTGTCTCTCTCAAAAAACCCTGAACACAGGAATTCAGCTTTAATCACAGCACAGGCAGAAGGAAGTTCTCTGCTATTTGTCCATTCCAGCATTAGGTTTTGCGTTATTAATTACATTTCTGTAATTGTCTCTGGTTTGTGTTTTGTATCTAATTGAGGACGGTACTTCATTATGTTCAGCCACCAGGATGAGCAAAGCCAAGTGATTGCCAAGAATCAAAACAACGACGAGAAGGAATTCAGCAGGCCAGTGGGCACCAAGTTGCTTTCCCAATTCTCCAAATGCAGACAACCAGTACAATTCAATCCTTAACAGCAAACATAGTTCCACGTGGGATAGACTGCTTCAATGTACAGTTCTTTTGCCTTACTACACTAAGCAACAGTTGTTAATGAGTATGACCCCCAAATAGTCAGTCTGCTGCTGTGACTGTCATTGCTAACATGCTCCACTGGAAGTTGGAAGTGGGGGGTCTACAGTGCTCTACATGTTCTGTTAATCCAGAAAGTGAGTGTAAACGTAAAAAGACCAATGAGATGTTGACACTTCAACACAGGCTTGCTTTTCCCCAGAAATCTAGTTTCCCAGAGGTTAGGTAATGGCCCTGGGGTTTCCACTGACTGAATTTGCACTCCTACACAGAGATCTCAGCGGTATGAAGCCCTGAATGTTGTCAGAGGTTTGAATACTAATTGCCTCTCATTTAAAAAAGAAGAGAAGATTTTACTTGGGCTCATAAGGATTTGTGGGGGCAAATTCTGAGGGGAATAAACAGATTTTGAAACCATGCAGTAAGGGAGGAAGGGAAGATTATAACTTCTGCTACTTGTGTTCATTTTCCAGTGCTTACAGCTTTTAGACTACTCTGCTTGGCTTACCAAGGAGGCAGCTGTATTTTGTAATATGAGCTACTTATTAGTGTACCAGTAATAATCAACCAAATACTGCTGTCCAGCATATTGTAGGTTTTGGAGTCCTTCATGGAATTGTCCTTGATGGGAGATATGAAGGCAAATTCATTTCCTGTCAGCCTGACTCACGCTAATGGACTTTCAAACTGCAGTTTTTTCCACTCACTCCTAATGACTTGTTGCAATGGAGATGGGTGCTCTGTGCACAGCAATGCCATCTTCTGGCAACGTTCCTGTGAGAAAGGGAACTTGCTGAATGCAGTTCAAAGAAAGCTCTTTTTCAGTGAAAACAGAAACTCAAGCTCCACAATAAATCTCAGCTTTTTCTCTTTCCACTACACATACTACAGCCTTGTAATTGTTCAAGGGACTGAAATAAAACGGAGGGGGATGCACACTCACAGTGCAGAGCTTCAGGAGTAAACTCAGTCAAGTGGCTCTTAAAAATACAACAAATACATTATGTGTGGGAAGATGACTGCTGCCGCAGACATTTCATAACAAACACTCAAAAATCAATTGGTAGGGTAGAAACAGCTGATGGGAAAGCCTTCCACAGCATGCAAGGCTCACATTAGGGCCATGCATGCACTTGGTACGCAGAGCAAAACAGCTGAGCTTGTGTGCTGTGGAGTGGTCTTTGCATCAGCAAACTATTTTATATACACTTTTTATTAATGAGATAAAAAATCACCTTCTGAGACAGAAGAGGCTACATAAGAGAAAGCAAAGAGAAAGAATAGGTAATATTCATATAATGGAAATAAAAAAGAACTAGAAATGTATTGTTGATTCCAACATTAGCCCTCATGTTGTCTTTATATCCTCAAAGGCCCCTGTAAATTTTGCCCCTGGTTGCAACTAGGTTTGCTCTGTTTTATTATTTTATTTATTCTAAATGCCTTTCTGTTTCCTGTGCTCTTAGCTGCCCTGGGCCTTTGTTGGGAAAGGCAACATACAAATCACATAGATACATAATACAAAATAAATACAAAGTTATTAAGAGGGTGTTAAGGGTCTGAATGCTGTACTGAACAGGGCACCTGGATTTGATGGCGATGTACTAGTAACACTAAACCAAAGATTTTCAAGATACACATTACACAGCTCAGAAGAACCAAAAGTACAGACTAGTAAGAATGAGCATGAAATTGGTCAATTTTTAAGCATTATTTTCATCTGAAAAGTAACTCCAGATTAATGGTATCACAGGATTCCAGGTTCACGTCACATAATTTGATTTTAAAAAAATGTTATTTTGCAAAAATAAGAGTGTTTTGATTCTTTTTTTCATACACATTCCTACCCAAAACAATTCCACAAGCTAAACTGAAGATGAGCCGCCCCACTGCCTTCAATGAGCATGATTAGGTATGACGGACTGGAACCTGGAAAGGAGTTCTGTTGGTAATGCACAAGACAGAACAGAATCCAACACCAGCTCTCAAAACTACTTTGGTTTTATTTAGTAGCACTCATTTATAGATCTTAAATCACACAACTTGTATAGATGGAGGGATATCAGGGAGGCAGGGGTATCGTGATCGTCATTGGTGACTCCATCCTGAGAGGTACGGAGGGCCCCATCTGTCGCCGGGACCCCTCGGCACGCAAGGTATACTCCCTACCTGGAGCGAGGATTCAGGACGTGAAAGGGATGCTCCAGACCGTAATCCAGCCCACCGATTATTACCCTATGGTCCTAGTCCATGTGGGTACTAACGATGCGGCCAGGAGGAGCCCTGATCGCCTGATGGAGGACTACCACGCTCTGGGGTGCGTGCTGAAGGAGATGGGCACACAGGTGGTTTTCTCTTCTATCCTGCCAGTGAGTGGACGAGGCAGACAGCATGAAACATGCATCGCGGAAGCCAACTGGCGGTTACAGGAATGGTGCTTCGAGGAGGGCTTTGGCTTCCTCAGCCATGACCGGCACATCAAGACGAGAGACATGCTGGGGTGGGACGGGCTCCACCTTTCCCCTAAAGGTAAGCATGTGTTCTCTTCTAGGTTGGCAGACCTCCTCCGGCGGGCTTTAAACTAGGCTCGTCGGGGGAAGGGGAAGATGAGGGCAGAGGAAATATCAGACTGCCAGACCAAACAGCACCCACAACTACAGTCCAGCCCAGACCGACGAGCGAAGCAATCAAACAGGTAAGAGAGAGGGGCCAGGGTAACGTTGGGACTAGGGGGTCAGTACACACACCCACAGGAGGCCTCAAATGCCTCTACACAAATGCTCATAGTATGGGCAACAAGCAGGAGGAACTCACCGTCCTGCTGGCTGACACCAGCCCGGACATAGTGGGGATTACGGAAACGTGGTGGGATGAAAAGCATGATTGGGCGGTCAATGTCAAGGGCTATAGGCTGTACAGGAGGGACAGGATAGGAAAGAGGGGTGGGGGCATGGCACTCTATATTAAGGAGGAATACACATCCTCGTCAATTAGCAAGGAGCCAGGGGAGGGGCACTCTAAAGTGCTTTGGGTTAGAGTACAAGGCAGTCGAGGGGAAAGGGACTTAACAGTGGGAGTCTACTACAGACCTCCCAACCAGGGTGAAGAGCTTGACCAGGAATTCTTGGGTCAGCTCACAGAGGTAGTGAAGGCTAAGGATGTGGTTGTCATGGGGGACCTGAATTTCCCGGACATCTGCTGGGAAGAGCAGTCAGCCAGGTCTGAACGCTCCCGCAGGTTCTTGGCCAGAGTGCAGGACCTCCATCTAACCCAGGAGGTGCACAGCCCCACCAGGGGGGATGCCTTGTTGGACCTAGTGCTGGCCACGGGTGATGACCTGGTGAGGGGGCTGCGAGTGCTCGACCACCTGGGCGACAGCGATCATCGCCTGCTGGAATTCACCATCCAGCGCAAGGTGGCAAAGGCATGCAGTAAGGCAGCGGCCCTAGATTTTAGGAGGGCAGACTTCAACGAGCTAAGGAGGATAGTTGGAGAAGCACTGAGGTCCCGGGGGGGAGGGGAGCCAGGTGTCCAAGGAGAGTGGTCGCTCCTTAAGGAGACAATCCTCCAAGCCCAAAGGAAGGTAATCCCAACGAGGATCAAAGGGAGCAGGAGAGCACACAAGCCTCTGTGGCTCACCAAAAGCATCCGGGAATGTCTCCTTGCTAAAAAGGAGGCTTATACCCAGTGGAAAGAAGGGGTCATCACCAGGAAGGACTATTCTGTAGTTGCTCGGGGATGTAGGGGGGCAGTTAGGAAGGCCAAGGCAGAGATGGAACTGGGACTAGCTTCCCAGATTAAGGACAATAAGAAGTCTTTTTTTAAATATCATAGGGGGTAAAAAGAAGGTCCCGGGTAATGTGGGGCCCTTGCAGGACAACATGGGTAACTTGGTCGTCACACCAGACGGCAAAGCTAACATGTTTAACGATTTCTTTGCCTCCGTCTTCCTAAGTAGGGACCAGAACAGCCACCTCCCTGCTGGGCCCCCCTCGGGCCCTGGGGGAGGCACACCTGGGCCACGGGTTAGCGAGGATTTAGTTAGGGAGCTTCTGGAGGGGTTGGACGTATTCAAGTCAGCCGGCCCGGATGATCTCCACCCTAGAGTTCTAAAGGAACTGGCCGGGGTCATTGCAAGTCCCCTGGCACAACTTTATGAGCGCTCGTGGTGCTCTGGTGAGGTACCGGAGGACTGGAAGAGGGCCAACGTGGTCCCCATCTTCAAAAAAGGCAGGAAGGAGGACCCGGGAAACTATAGGCCGGTTAGTCTCACCTTGATCCTAGGCAAGCTGTTCGAGAAAATTATGCTGGCACACATCCAGGAGGGGCCAGCAGGAGACTGCATGCTTAGGGGCAACCAACATGGGTTCATCAGTGGAAGGTCCTGTCAGACCAACCTGGTGGCCTTTTACGATCAGATCACCAGATCGTTAGACGCAGGGGTAGCAGTGGATATAATCTTCCTGGACTTCCGGAAGGCTTTTGACACTGTCTCTCACCCTGTTCTCATTAAGAAACTGGGGGGCTGTGGTGTAGACACCCACACAGTCAAATGGGTCGCCAACTGGCTGGAGGGCCGCACCCAGAGGGTGGTAGTGGATGGGTCCTTCTCAACCTGGAAGGACGTGGGCAGTGGGGTTCCGCAGGGCTCGGTCCTCGGGCCCGCACTGTTCAACATCTTCATCAGCGATTTGGATGAGGGGGTAAAAAGCACCCTGTTCAAATTTGCTGATGACACTAAGATGTGGGGGGATGTGGGTACATTGGAAGGATGCAACAGGCTACAATCAGACCTCGACAGGTTACAAGGGTGGGCGGACGAGAATAGGATGGGTTTCAACACAGACAAGTGCAAGGTGATGCACCTCGGGAGGAACAACCGGCACCATACCTACAGGTTGGGGAACTCCCCTCTTATCAGCACGGAGGCGGAAAGGGATCTGGGGGTCATCATTGACTCCAAGATGAACGTGGGCCAGCAGTGTGGAGAGGCAGTCAGGAAGGCCAACCGCACCTTGGCATGCATCCACAGATGCATCTCGAGCAGGTCCAAGGAGGTGATCCTCCCCCTCTATGCGGCACTGGTCAGGCCGCAGCTGGAGTACTGCGTCCAGTTCTGGGCGCTGCACTTCAAGAGGGATGTCGACAGCATGGAGAGGGTCCAGAGGAGGGCCACTCGTATGATCAGGGGGCAGCAGGGCAGGCCCTATGAGGACAGGCTGCGGGACCTGAACCTGTTCAGCCTCCAAAAGAGAAGGCTGAGGGGGAATCTTGTGGCCTGTTATAAACTAGTCAGGGGGGATCAGCAGGCATTGGGGAGGTCACTGTTTCCCCGAGCACCGCCAGGAGTGACCAGGAATAACGGTCACAAGCTGGCAGAGGGTAGATTTAGGTTAGATATCAGGAGGCGCTACTTCACAGTCAGGGCGGCTAGGGTCTGGAACCAGCTTCCAAGAGAAGTGGTGCAGGCTCCTACCCTGGGGGTGTTTAACAGGAGGTTAGATGAACATCTTGCTGGGGTCATTTGACCCCAGTATTCTTTCCTGCCATGGCAGGGGGTCAATGACTAGATGATCTGCTCAGGTCCCTTCCGACCCTACAAACTATGAAACTATGAAACAAACGCCTTTCCAAACAGCCTAAATGAGGATAGGCCTATGCTGTCTGAAGTCTCATGTTTTGTATGCTGCTGTTCAGTGGCAATTCACTGCCTGCTACTTGTGGAACAAGTCAGGCCCAAATGGAACATAGAGAGCAGTGAGAAATGGACTGGGCACATCACCTCCATACACACAGTAATCACACATGTAGAAATTGTACAACCTCTACCCTCTCACTTTCCCCCTAAGTTTTGGGCTCCAATGGTGCCTTCCTTCTACAGAACTTGTGGGCATAGTGGCTTCTTTAAATCCCAGAGTTTCCTGTTTCCAGTCCCCCTTGTTAATCTATACAGAAGTTAGAAAGGTTTATTTTTATTTCCCTGGGATAAAATAAATATGTCACCGTTACAGAGGAATGGCACCAACGGTTTCCAATAGTAGTGCGTGTGGAACCTGGTAAAAACTTACTTTCATTGTTTTCTCTAATGTTAGCAGAGGTACAATGAAATAAAAATCATAGGTCTCCTCTAACACATCATTAAACACAGAACTGCTTCCTAAACGTGCACAACAACAGCTGATGGGTGTCTGAATACACCTCCTCCAGTAATCCAGCTTAACAGAAATCTAATCCTTATGCAGTTGTCTACTGTATGAAACACCAAGATAAAACAGTTAACAGGAAATTAGATTTCTGCTTTGAACGTTCTGCAGACTCAGGTCAATGATTTTTCTCTAACGGTTGAAAAGAAAAAGGAGAACAAAATATCTAAATAAAATTTACTAAGAATCCAAAAACTCTGCTGGACTCAGTCCTCCACTTCTGTATGTGAACTTCTCATGGACCTCAGTGAGATGCATAACTACCAATAAGGGCTACAAAACCAAGCCAATAATATGGAAACTTCCCTACAGATTCCAAAAGAAATTCTACACTACACTATACTGACTACATTTTGACTTCTTCTTCACCTCCACAGCTGAGCTGCACCTTTCTTTTCCATTTCCAATTATTCCTGTTTCTTCACCAACCTCAAATGTCTAACAAATATCACCAAACATCATGGAGATGAGAGGCTCTGCTGCCCCCTTTTGGCCCATCATGTGATTGGTGTGGCACTGCCCTCCATGGCTGCATCCAGATAAGCAGGGGTGTACACTTGCAGCAGCACATATTGCCTCAGTGTATGCCCCAGCATGTGTGCTTCATAATGGGACAACTTGTCCCACAACGAGCCAGCTGCCCCTGCCCAGCTCCTCCCGGATCTTCAGCCAGGGAGAGCTGGAGGCTGAGGCAGCACCTGGGCTGGCCCCAGCATTCTTACCTTGCGTCCCGGTGGCGTGCAGCAGCAGGAGGGGCACAAGCTGGGCATCATGGAGGTGTGGACAGCAGCCAGAGTGTTGTTCTGGATGGCTCAATCTCCATTTCTGCCAGTGCATGCTTGGGAGTGTGTGTGTGTGTGTGTGTGTTCCGGCACTTCTGTTGCTGGAGATTTTTCTTGCTACTGGGAAATCCCAGTAGCAAATTTTGCTGCCATGCTGCAAATCTGCAGTGCGGCGCATGTTTTAACATTCACCATGTGTGGTTTATGGCACCACAAAGAGGCTTGGGGCTGGAGATGGAGATGGATCAGGTAGCCCCATGCTTCATCTGTATATACATTTTTGGAGGATCCCAGGACTTGTGACAAGAACACCCAGTTCCAGTCACAAGAGGGGATAATTAGATGGAACCGTTGTGAGGGGTATCTGGAGTACACACACAAACTGAGTAGGGCTTGGCTGTGGGGTCACCATGGCTTGAAAAACTGTCGATTCTGCTGAGGCCCAGCCCAATGAACTATATAATAAATCATAAGCTTTGGGCTTTGGACTAATATCAAGCATAGTTTGCGCTATGTATAAGTCGATACAATAGTGCTGCCCAAAAGTGTGTTTATGGAGCACCTGTGCTGAAACTTGCAATAGTAGGAACAAAGTACAGTGCTTCAATTCTGGATGAACTAGGTACCCATAGTCATTTTCCTATACGTAAATTACTATGGTACATTTATTCAAAATCAGTGTTTTGTGGCCCCTTGCATTTCAAAACTTCTGTGGTCTCAGGGAAGGAACACAGCCTGAGCAGGCTCTGACAGTAATACATGGGGGGAGAGGGGGAGCTATAGGGGAAAGAAGTTGGGAGGGGAAGATATCAAGGGGGGGCACCTGACCCCCCACCACTATTTTGCCTGCTGTAACAGTAAGAGAGAGAAAAATTCAAGACAAACCTCTCATAGCTAGATTCTATAGCTGAAAAATTATAGCACGTTTATACATTTCCCATATATAGAATCTAATTACTGGGGGATCGTCTTAGATTTGGGGGTCACTTAGATTTGAGTAAATATGGTACCTCTCGTTCCTTTTCATTTGGTCCTGACCATAAAAAGTGAGGGTGTGATATAGCAACTGAGTGTATCAGTTGGAGTGCTGCTTAATGTATAATCCAGAAACAATGTATTCAATTAATAAGCCTTGTTTTCTCCTGACAAAATTGTCAGTGAACATAGGTACGCAGTTTGATCATTATTTCCACCACCAGCTCTAGATCCATAGGTCTTCTATGAGCACTTCATTATTCATAAACAGCACTGGAGAGTAGAACACTGCAGATGTCTGTTTGATTAGACTAGACAAGAAAACGAATTCCTGGTAGGTTTTTCCCCCATGTGAATAGTCACAATCATGAATTCAGAAATTGCTTTTAATCAATCATTTGAATCATCACTCCAAATATTCGGAAACATGCACAGTGGCCACGTACACACTTCTAGTGCAAACACTACAGTTGTCCACTTGAACAAAGTAGAAACCCACAGATACCCATACACTCACAGCAAACAGGGACACAACTTTCAAATTATTAATTTCACTTAACCGAGGGATGACTAGGTCGAACAGTCACAAACTCCTGCAAGACCGTTTCAGGCTGGACATAAGGAAGAATTTCTTTACTGTCTGAGCTCCCAAGGTCTGGAACAGTCTGCCAGCGGAGGTGGTTCAAGCGCCTACATTGAACACCTTCAAGAGTAAATTGGATGCTTATCTTGCTGGGATCCTATGACCCCAGCTGACTTCCTGCTCTTTGGGCAGGGGGCTGGACTCGATGATCTCCCGAGGTCCCTTCCAGCCCTGATGTCTATGAAATCTGTGAAATATAGTGACATACACCACAGGATGCCAACCAGAGGGTACTTGGAAAGGTACTAGGGGGTATGTGTGGGTGCGTGGAGACAGAGCACCGCCATGCACCACCCGCACCACCACGTGCCAGTCGGCTACTGACGGGTGGCACGAGATTGGCTGGGTGTGAGGCCTATCAGCATCCCATGGAGCCACACATGAGACCAGTCGCCACCACGCAACTGGCCAAGCAACATGCGACCACCACCACCACCCACCACCCTGCGCTGCTGCCACATGCAAGGCCCTCTTCACTCCATGTCCAGCCACTGCCACCAGAAGACACCACTCCTTAAAAAAGGTTGAAAACCCCTGACATACACTAATCCAGCTTCAGCTTCCTCCTTCCGTTACTTGAGGAGCTTAGTAATTTGTTCTTCAACTTCCAATTTGTAAATTTTATTTTAAACAGAAAGTGGCTACAAAAATTAGTTTTCAAATCCTCAAGCAGCAAAACCAATTGGGTTTCAGGATTTTGATCTGATTATAGTGTCACTCTGGTGTCATTCAGGGTTTAGTGTCAATTGTAGTTAGTTAGCTAAACCCATTGTGCTGCAATTCACAATGTTGATGGTAAAACAGCAACAGCGCAAATCCTTTCTCTAAACTTTTAAAATCTTACATCTCAAGAAGGAGAACAGGAAAATGTACCACACATTTTTCCCATTACAGAAATTTGTACTAATGGTTGAGAATAAATCAAAGCAGTTCTTCAAGGTATGGGTGATAATTAATTGTTATCTCCCTAAGGAACTGTACTACCTGACCCAAAAGCAAAGCTAGAAATGTGCCAGAAATTGCAAGTTGTAATTTAATTTTCTTTCTTAAATTGGTTTAGATGAACTATATTTGTTCTGGTTTGAGAAAACCAGGATTTAAGTGGCAAGGTTTGGCAAAATCACCAGGAAATCAAGGTTTATCTTCCTCAGATCCAGTTTCAGCTAGCTGGACTATCATGAACGGCCATCATTTTAATCTGAGTTGTAGAGAAGTCTCCTTACACCAGGTTTTAAGGGCTTCAGACAGACATGAATTATTGTGACAGCTTGAATAGTAAACTTTCTTCCTGTGTCAACGCACTACATATATGAGAGGTCACAGGAAAATGAAAAGGAATCAAATTAAGCACTTCTGGCCAGGTGCAACAGTTCTTCAGATCAGTAGCTAAATATTATTTTCCCTACTTTGTCATCTTTTCAGGGACCACCTGATTGAATGAATACCTTAATCTGAGGTCCCCTCTACACATTACAGGTATTGTGCAATTAATCGGTTAATTGTACAATTCCCCTAAGACCAACTACAAAGGAAAAGTACTTATCACACAAAAAAGCTTCAACCAGCTCTAAAATAAGACCTTGACAACATGTACTAACTTTAGAGCTGGTTCCTATTGAGCTTCAATTTGCACATGTAGCAGAATCTCCCTGGCAGCTGGGAGCCACATCAGCTGCCAGAGCTCCCAGCTGCAGGGGTGCACAGTGCCCAGGGTGAAAGCCCCAGTTGCATGCACTCCCACCCCTAGAGAGATCATGGCTACTGCAGCACCCCAGCCCTGAGGGTGCGTGGGGCACCCCTGTAGCTGTAAGCTTCCTCAACGGAAGTTAGCTTCTTGCTGATGCAGAGGGAACCTAGGACCAGGCTACCCTACACCAGCAATAAGGCACAATGGGATCTAATACACAATCCCACAATCGTGCCTCCTGCTGTGCACGTGTGCCTCCTCATGCAGTAGAGAGGCTTGTCTAACAATAAGCCATTCCTTTCTAACTCTACTAAAGAATTTCAAAGGGGAATGAAACATAGGAATGATTAAGTATTAATACATAGACACATTATATAGATCAAGTTTAAAATTAAAAGTTCTGCCTTTTAAATGTGTGTACTATGTAAAAGTCTCTTTTAGCTGAATTATGACTTTTCATAGAATCATAGGAAATTAGGGTTGGAAGGGACCTCAGGAGGTCATCTAGTCCAACACCTGCTCAAAGTAGGACCATCCCCAACTACATTGTCCCAGCCAAGGTTTGTCTGGCTGGGTCTTAAAAATTTCCAAGGATGGAGAGTCCACAACTTCTCTGGGTACCTGTTCCAGTCTTTTACTACCCTCCTAGTGAGAAAATTCTTCCTAATGTCTAACCTAAAGTTCTCTTGCTGCAACTTGAGACCATTGCGCTTTGTTATGTCATCTGCCACCACTGAGAACAGTCTGGCTCCATCCACTTTCAAACCCCCGTTCAGGTAGTTGAAGGCTGCTATTAAATCCCATCTCAGTCTTCTCTTCTCTAAATTAAATAATTCCAGTCCCCTCAGCCTCTCCTAGAAGTCACGTGCTCCAGCCCCCAAACTGTTTTCGTTGCCCCCTGCTAGACTCTCTCCAATTTGTCCACGCCCTTTATGTGGACGCACAGTCGCCACCAGCATGGAGCTGATGTCAGAGCTGTTGAGCCCAGCGCAACTGTTTGCAGCTTGCCCACTGCTGGCTGCAGCTGCCCAAAGCCCAGGCTGGCTACAAACAGCTGCACCAGGCTTCGGAGCCCAGTCACCAGCTCTGTGCCAGGAACGGGAGAGGGACCAGGGTTGCACTGCCTCAGGCCCCTCACCCATCGCCTGCTCCAAGGCACACATGCACGTGCCAGTATAGAGCTGATGCCGGGGCTCCGGAGCCCAGCGCAGCTGTTTGCAGCCTCCCGGCTGCAGCCAGCCCTGGCTCTGGGGTAGCTGCTGCCAGCTGGGAGCCTGGGCTGTTCCCAGCAGGCAGCTGGGATGCTCCAAGCCCTGCTGGGAGCAGCCTGGGCTCCAGGAGCTACACAGAGCCAGCCACAAAGCCTAAGCGGGGCGGGGCAGGAGCTTTGGGTGGGGGGCAAGGGGCACAAGCAGGGCATCCTGCCATGTACCCCCTGCCCTCATTTTGTTTTTCTGGCATGCTGGCACTCCGGCACCTTCCAAGGTATGCATTGTGGTATTTTTCAGCACTCCAGCCAAAAAACGTTGCCTACCCCTGCTCTAGCATATCTACTACTCCCCGCAGCTTGGTGTCATCTGCAAACTTGCTGAGGGTGCACTCTATGCCATCTTCCAGGTCATAGATGAAGATATGGAACAAAACCAGCCCCAGGACTGACCCCTGCAGCAGTCCACTTGATACCAGCTGCCAACTAGACAGCAAGCCATTGATTACTACTCTCTGAGCCTGATGCTCCAGCCAGTTTTATTGACCTTAGAGTCCATTCATCCAGCCCACACTTCCTTAGCTTGTATGCGAGAATGTTGTGGGAGACCATATCAAAAGCCTTGCTAAAATCAAAGTCAATCCCATCCACTGGTCTCCTTGCATCCACAGAGCCAGTCATCTCACCATAGAAGGCCAGCAGGTTGGTCAGGCATGACTTGCCCTCAGTGAATCCATGCTGACTCTTCCTAATCACCTTCTCCTCCCAGTGCTTAGAAATGGGTTCCTTGAGGATCTGCTCCGTGATTTTTCCAGGGACTGAGATGAGGCTGACTAGTCTGTAGTTCCCTGGATCCTCTTTTTCCCTTTCTTAAAGATGGGCACTACATTTGCCCTTTTCCAGTCATCTGGGACCTCTCACAATCACCATGAGTTTTCAAAGATGATGGCCAGCAGCTCTGCAATCACATCAGCCAACTCCCTCAGCACCCTTGGGTGCATTGCGTCTGGCCCCGTGGACTTGTCCACCTTTTCTACGTAGTCCCTGACCTGTTCTTTCACCACTGTTGACTGCTCACCTCCTCCCCAAACTGTGCTGCTAGGTGCAGTTGTCTGGGAGCTGACCTTGCCTGTGAAGACCAAGGTAAAAAAAAGGCATTGAATACTTCAGCCTTTTCTGCATCCTCTGTCACTAGGTTGCCTTCAGTAAGGGACCCACGCTTTCCCATATCTTCCTCTTGTTACCGACATAGTTGTAGAAACCCTTGTTTCCTTTCACATCCCTTGCTAGCAGTAACTCCAACTGAGCTTTAGCCTCTGTGACTCCATCCCTGCATACCCATGCAATATTCTTATACTCCTCCCTAGTTGTTTGTCCAAGTTTCCACTTCTTATAAGCTTACTTTTTGCGAGGTAGTTTACTGAAAAGTTCCCTGCTAAGCCAAGCTAGCCTTCAGCCATACTGGCTTGTCTTCCAGCATCTCAGGATGGTTTGTTCTTGGGCCCTCAGTAAGGCTTCTTTAAAATACAGCCAGCTCTCCTGGACCCCTCTTGCCCTCAGACTGGCTTTCCAGGGGATCCTGCCCATCAGTTCCTGGAGTGAGTCAAAGTCTGCTTTTCTAAAGTCCAGGATTCTTACTCAGTGCTCTCCATCCTTCCTTTTCTTAGGATCCTCGACTTCATCATCTTGTGGTCGCTGCTGCCCAAGTTGCCCTCTACCCCACTACATTCCCCACCAATTCTTCCGTTTATGAGCAAACTTCCTCTAAAGTTCATGCATCAGGATGGAAGTATCCAGTCAATCCCCAGATCTCTATTGCAGCCATCAAATTTCTCATGAGGCATCCAGTAATTCAAATGATGTAGCTTTGCCACGAGATAGATTATGTTCTCATACCACATGCACTAACAGTTATCATGGCCTTTATAGTATGTTTAGTCTGACAATGTAGTTAAGCACTGCCTATAGCAGGGGCAGGCAAAGGCTGGCCCCGTGGGCCGGATCTGGCTGGCAGTGGACTCCATTTCCCAGCAACCCCTTCCCACATGGCTGGGGCCAGTCTCCATGGAGATCCCAGCCCCAGCTGCCCTGTGATAACCCAATACTGGGTTTGCCATGGAGACCAGCCCCAGCCACACTGACAACCATGGCCCCATGGCCCCAGCCCCCATAGCATGAAGACCACCCCCATCCCCTCTCTGCCCTGCAGGGTGGGCAGCAGGGCAGGAAGCTACTCCAGAGCCTCTGGGATCTTGCAGCAAGGGCAGCTTGGTCTGGGACGAGGGCAGAGCCACAATCTGCAGCCTGCATGCTCTGGGCAGGGCTGTGCAGGCTGCAGATCACAGCTCTGCCTTGGCTCCTTGCAGTGGTGACAGCAAGGTCCCAAGCCAGGACAGAGCCGTGATCCGCTGCCTGCACGGCCCTGCCCAGAGCATGCAGCCTGCAGATCACAGCTCTGCCCTGGCCCTGACCAAAATGTCCCCGTCGCAAGATCCCAGCAGCTCTGGACCACGCTCCTGTCCTGACCTGCCGTGTGCCCTGCCAGTGCAACTGGGGCCAGACTCAAGGGCACGCCCAGCCTTGTGCTATCACAGCACAGCTGATGGCTAGGGTTTCCATGGAAACCGGCCACCACTATGCTGGCAGGGGTTGCTGAGAAATGGAGTCCAGCTGCTGGCCAGATCTGCCATTTTATCCGCCCCTGGCTTACAGGTTTTTCAACGTATTTATGATTTTTAAAAATTAATGGATTAAATCTCTATTTTCTTCTTTAACTCAGAGCATTAATAATCAGTCATCCACTACTATATCCTTCATTAGCAATGAGCCATAATAGATTATATGGAGTTTGCATTTCAGTTAGCAGTTGACAGTCCTGCTGTTCTTTCCTCTCCTCTTGGTGCTGGTTCTGACACTCAGCATACTTAAATGTGTGCTAGCAGTAGAGAATTGACACCAGCTGGCCACATTTGCTGGCAGGTACAGTAGAAGAATTTGTCTTTAAAATAAACTAGTCTTGATTTTCTGTCAAGGAGAAAATCAAGATTGAGGACACTTCATCTCCAAATATGGAAGCAAACTGCAATTGCTTTTCTTTTTAAGGGTGTTGTTGTGCCAAGTCCCTTTACAAAATTAATTCTACTTGCTTTGCTCTCCATTGTTTATAATCCATCTGACATTTCATTTCCATGTTTCTTATTTTGATGGTTTTATTTTGCTTCTTATTTCCAACCTGGAAAATATGAAGGATTCAGATAAAGCTGGTTTTGCCTCAGCTGTAGCAAGTCTTTGCCTATTAATATCCCTGCTCCTGCAAAGTCTCTTCTCATCATAGTCTGTGCAGATTCTATAATTATGGACCCTATTTCTTGTATTATGGCTTAAGGGTAGAGATTTTCCAAAATCCTTTAGCAATATAGACTAGAGGTCACCAACCTATGGCCTGTGGCCCAAAACCAGCCCACTGTAGCCAAGGGAAGAGCAGCATGCTCCAGGCCCAAGCTGCAGAGGAGACAGCCTCACAGTTATGTTTCCTGCCGTGTTCAATTTATGCTCACCATGGCAGCAAAGGAGACACCAAAAGGGTCCTATCACCTGCCTTTTTCTATCCATTCCCTTCAAAGCATCAGCTGATCACCAGGGAGGCTGTGCGGGTACTGCCCATTATGGGGACGGGTCATAAGCAATGGTTCTCTGTAGCAAAAGACTGCTACTGAGGCCCACTGGTTGATTAAAATACAAGCCTGACTGTCAGATAAACTGTTCTCTTCTTCATGTACCTTTCAAAAACATCCCCTGAAATCCTAGCTACATTATTAAGAAAACATTTCCTCATCTAAAGGTCTTGTGCAGTAACACTCTCCTCCCTTAATCCCAGAAAGGTGGATTTTAACAAGGAAACCCAGTCACCCAAAGTATACTTCAAATCTAAAGAATAATGGTCGTGTGTAGATGAAATGAGGGGCATGTGTGCACAACACTTTCAAGTGGGCTAAAGGCTTTTGCACCGCTTTAATGGTGTCGGTGTTTGCATGCCTCGGTGGTGTATTGCGCATTAACTCCAGCCATTGTAGGAAATTCGTTGACATAATGAACCTTCAATGACTTGGGGCGCAGCAAACTAAAACTCCTCTGAGGAGTTTTAGTTTGCTGCCCCTACAACCGCAGAGCAAAGCGCTGGGCTCCGTGCAGCTCCGCAGCTCTGCAGGAAGCCCTCCCTGTAGGCAGCCTGACAGCAGCCCAGTGAAGCAGGTTCTGCCCACAAAAAGCAGCAAGCTTGATTTTTTTCCCCCCCACCTGGAGCCTGCCTGCCTGAGCTGCGCGGGAGCCTGGTGCTGCCCTCCGTGGCTGCGGTGCCCCCCGGGACCGCCTGAGCCAGGTGTCACCTGGGGAGCACGCTGCTGTCGCAGAAGGAAGCACCAGCCCTCCCCCCCACAAAGCCCAGGGACCTCTCTGCCCGCTGGCAGCTAGCCCTCCCCTCCCTGCCGCTGGACAGGCAGGTAAGTCAGCAGGGGGTGTGCATGACACAGGGGTTTAATCGGCCCTAAATTGAAGCAGTGCTGTTTTTAAAAAAACACTGCTTCAATTTAGGGCCCACTTTCTGTCTACATACGCCCAATGACTCCATTTCAAAAGAGGCATTACAGTTTGCATTGCTTTCAGACTGACCCTTGTAATAGATTCAATATATAATATGATATATGTATTTACATTGTCAATTTCTATTCATACATACATATTATGAATGAAATAGATTTACATCGTAGCTTAATGGATATAATAGACTGTCAAGAAATCAAAATGGATAGCATAGATAACACAGCATCTGTAAACATCAAAATCACTTTGAGGGAGAATGAGAAGAAAACATTTTCACTAGGTTGATGCTTGAAGGCTGCAACAAACTCCTGGCTTTAAATTTGGATATAGATAGAAAATCACTATCGTTACAGAAAATATTACTGGGAATAGCATCATTTTAAGGCACTAACTTCTCAGCTATAGATTGGAAATCAACTGGTAGAAATCAGATATTCCTGGATGTGATCACTAACAGATTTCTTCATCTAGTAGCCACTGATCTAACAAGAGGCAATGCCCTTTTTATACTTGGTTTCGGTAAATAATAAAGGCTACAGAATGGCTGGTCACAAAAAGCAGCCTTGGATCAAGTGATCATAAGTTAATTCAGATAAAAGGAAATGGAAAGAGTATAAAAGTAGGCCTGTTGTTATTTATTTAAAAAATCTTTGATAAACGAAGGACACTGTTTTTTAGCTAAGCCAATTGGACTGAGGAGCACAGGGAATCAAAGTTGACAGCTCCCTCTATTGCACTAAAGATAAAAGTTCTGAAACTATCAGAAATCTGTATCCAAAATGAACGAGAAGAGGCATAGCAGAGAAACAGCAGCTCCTGGCTCCCACCGTGAACTTGTTGCTGGCTGACAGTGGCTGTTATTTTTCTGTCCGCACACTCACCCCCGAGTCATGGACCGGGACGGCTGCCCCAGTCACCCCACTTCAGGTATACTTCTGGAAAAGAGCTCCAGAGCTAGGTGGCCAAATGGCCTCCTCAAGGAAAACATTAGGGATAAGCAGAGAGGCTACCAGACATGGAAGAGATGACTGACCAAAGAAAGCATGTCTTAGAGGTCAGGGAGGGTAAACAAAATTCTCCCTTTACCCCAACAGTCTGGCTGAGTTAGACCTCACAAATTATATTAAAATGAGTAGCAAAAGTTATTTTATATCTCAATAAATGTGGAAAAAGTGGGACCACTATGCAGTAAGGATAAGGTAGGTGAATTCAAGCCTGGCTCAAAAACTAAAAGTATGATTTACCTTGTTTTTCAGTAAGGAAAATGACATTAATGAAGGGGTAGAAGCAAAATGAATCATGGGAATAAGTGGAAATTAAAATATCTAGAGCTGAGGTGAAAGCAAAACTCAAAGCATTTACTATGTGCAAACTGGTGAAGGGGAACAGGGCAGATTATATCTGAAGTGACTGGCACAGGAAATGACAGGCTCAGTAGCAAGCATCTTTAGTAGATCTATCATTAAGTTGGTGTCTCCATTAGAGAACAGGAATGTAGCGTTTGTATTTAAAAAGGCAAAAAAGTGATCTGGGGAAATACAGACATCTAAACATAATTTATACAGGATGTAAGGCATTAGAACCAATCTTGAGAGGAAGGATATAAATAAGACATGGAACTAAAGGAATAATGGTAAAAAACGCAATGCCATTTCCAAACACAGATCAAACCAGACTAACCAGATCGCTTGTTCCAAGAGCTCAGTAAAGCATTGGATGCAGTGTCACATAGGAAAGTACTAATGAAATGGAGAAGACTGAGATTAGCTGAGGATTTGTACGGTGCAGAGGAACTGGTTCAGAAGAAGACAGCAAGAGAAATGGAAGGAAGTTACTAGTGGCACTTGTCAAGAATCAGTTTTGGGATCAATCTTTAATATTTTGATTAATGATAACACAAAAGTTGAAGTGTGCTGATGATAAAGTTGGGTGTCAATACAGAAGAGGTTCAAGATCTTGGAGAGTAAGAACTTAGTATTATTGAGGACTGGAGTAGTACAAATATATTAAATTCAGCAGTATAAAATGCAAGATTATATACCTAAGGACTAGTGTCAATGACTTCTTCTGTAAACTGCAATCTCATCTTATTTCACTTGGAAATAACTGAGTGGGAGAAGGGCCTGTGTGTTAGCTGATCTCAGCAAGATTTTCAAGAGGAAACTGGCTAAGCATTCATTGGTCAGGGATGATTTCGGATTACCATAGTTTTTCTGCATTCATGCAGGGGGCTGGACTAGATGATGCTTGAGGTCCCTTTCAATGCTTTGATTCTATGTACTCATGCCCCTGGAAAAGATCACTGTGTAACTCACACCACAACTGGTGCAGGAAATGGCTATCTAGAAATAGTTCAGGGAAGGAAAAGACAAAGTTGGCACAAAAACAAATCAGTAGAAACTGATGATGAGTCAATTTCGCCTGGAAATTAGAAGAAGATTTGCAACCTTAGAGTAACAGCATCCTGGAACAGCCTTTAATTCAGAGCAGTATGGAAAATAAACCCCAGCTTCTCTTAAGATAGCTTCCAATAAGTTTAGGAAAGGGATAATATGACATGATGCCCACAGCAGAGTGAGACTGGACTTGGTAACCTATGACATCCCTTCCTTCCCTAAGTTTCATTTTTATACCAGCCAAAGGGAAACAAAGATCTCCCCTCCACCAGTGGGAAGGTTCCATGATCCTGTCTCTCCCGGGGTCAACAAATTGACCTTTTTTAGACGAATGGGTGCGATTCTGTATAGTTTGGGTCTCAGGTTTAATAATACACAACGTAGTTGTCACTTTGCTATTACACACAACAGGTCCCAACATACCTTATTTTTTCCATCAATTATTTGCTGTAAATAAGACTACATTGTAAAATAAGTTAATTTCCCTCTTACAGTTTGCTACTTTGACTCAACCCTAGCTTAATCATATAATTTGTTGCTCTCTTACACTATTATATGGAATAGAAAAGGGCTAGCAGGGTAGTCAAGAATCCAAAAGGAAGGTACTTAGTCCCTGCCATTTGATTAAAAAAGGCTGCTAAGGCACAGCTCCTGACTGCTACTCCAATCTGGAACAGGTTCAGAGGGGAGAAAAATGACACAAGCAAAAGCCCGTAAGAAGTTCTTGAGGATTGCTTTTTTTTTAACATCACTTTCATGCTCCCCATTCGGCAAGTAAATACTTAAGAATCCTTTTCCTACGAGAAGGGGTGTATGAAGAAGCAGGGCTGCCATTAGCAATCATTAAATGGCAACCACATGGGTGATTAAATTATGCCTCATATTTAAATATTTATTGCCGAAGGAAGGAAAGAGTAGGACTCCAGTGAGTAATATAGGAAATGGCATCATAATGGGCAAAACTTAATCCTGACAAACCAGTTCACTAATGAGCTTAATTAATACTCCTAAAAACTGTAAAAGAAAGGAGGATGTATTTAAACAGTGCACTGGACCTCAAAAGGTTTCAGAGGCTTGGCACCCACGCTGTCAGAACTCCTCTGGGCTGACAAAGTTTTCACAAAAAATGTAGAGATCACAACATTATCATTTTATAATCTGCTGACAATTTTTGCTATTTGTAGGCAATATTATGTTCTAGGTTTTATGCAATAGAGGGAATGAATGGATCAGAAAACTTAATCTTTCAGCCAAATGTTCGTGGTTTAACGGATAGAAAGGATGGGCAGCAGCAGAGAAGATTTAGCTCCAGCAACACAACACAATTTGCGAAAAGTTTGTATACTTGGGAACTTGCTATTTCAGTCACTTCTTTAATGCACAGCATTACATTAACGCAAGTCATGTCACCACTAGAAGGAGTAGTTCTACTAAAATAATGCATCAGAGTTCTCATGCTATGGTCAGGGAGCACTGGTGGGCAGGAAAAGTGGTTCTTCATGAGAGAAGAAACAAAAATAGCTTTTAGTGCTAAAAGGATAAAGGTACTAGCAGCTAGTAACAACAAAGCACAGGGTTGCTATCCAGTGGTGGCAGTAGCTCCAGCAACCTGGGGCGGTAGCTGCCACCACTGCAACCATTGTTGTATGGCCGGGCCAGGGCAGAAGCTATCTTGTGCTCTGTGCCCGGGGGCCAGAACAGAGCCAGAGTCCTGGTGGATGGTAAGTGGTGAGGAAGGAGAGGAAGTGAGGCCAAGGCAGCAGGGGCAAGTGCTGGGAGACACAGACACCACAGAGGTTCAGGCCAGTTGCCTACCTCCCTTCCACTGCTTTTCCTGCTTTAGCAGTGGAATGAACAAATGTCAGATGATCCTCCAATCATTAGATTGTATACATGGAAACTAATAACAAATTTGTGATTTTTCCATACATAGAATCTATTGGGGGCCTGTTTTTGAGGTGCAGAACTGCCATAGCTCCAATTGACTTCAGTGGCGTTGTACCAGAAGTTATTTCAGCCAATGTTTCCCAAAGTATCCTATCTGTGTTACATTGCTTGTTCAATTTAATTAAAAATTGAAAGATTCTTATGACTCAAATCAAGTTTTCACTCACTACTGACCACAGAAAATGAAGATTTAAGTCAGCATGGTACTTGCAGGATAGAAAGAAACAGCTGCACCGTCTTTCTCACTCACCATCTCTCCCTTTCTCACTTCCTTACACTTTGTTCTCAGTCCACCATTCATTCTGTCTATACTTGTGCTCGAAACATAGTTCAAGATTAGCTAGCAAGAAATCTTGCTGATGAGATTCCACACTAGTGAATTTTAAGATAAGTACCTAAGTATGGGTATGCATCAGTGTTTGTAGCATCAGCAACTTATGAATTCTTCAGGGTAGTGACTCTCTTATTTGTTTCTATAATGTCTAGTAAATAATAATGATGTTGAGAGCATTTTACAGGACAGCTTAAATCCAAACAAAAAGTGTATTTGCATTCAGGTGAATTAAAAACAAACACAAAAGCAGTTTTTAAAATGAATTAAAGCTTTAAACAAAAATTCAAAGCCTGAATGAACGGCTATCATCCTTTTAAGTGCATTTCCCACAGGCAAAAAGTACATTATCACAGTTTCACCTTCTTTTGTTTCACAACATAAAGTGTTATTCATGATTGAGAAAAGGTTTCTGTGCAAAGTATTCTTGCTTGTGGTTGGTGCACTCTTATCATTCTTCATGTATAAGTGATGTTTGCCTCCTAGGCAGATGGAACCTTGGAAGTGGAAGAAAAGCGGCAGGAAAAAAATGTACAATATCCTCAGTCTAAGATACAAGCACTTTGGAGCTATGAATGTGATGCAAAGCCCACTGAAGTCAGTAAGAGTTTTTTCACATTCTTTAACAGACTTTGAACCAGGCTTTATATGATCCCAAGGGCGTGTCTCGGGAAGTGGGGAAACCCTGACTTTCCCTGCTTACAGACATGTGTCCCAGAGATCCCCGAGGAACATCTCAATGGGGAAAGCTGGGCAGGCACTCACTCCTGAGGCTTGAGGGGCCTGATTCTGTGTGGGGATTTCCAGGGTGCACCATGCCAGGCCCCTCTAGCCACAGGCAAACACATCACCCACTGTCCTGCAGCACCAGTGAGGGGCACAGTAGGCCACCTGTGCTTCCCCCAGTGAAACGGATCAGCTGTGCCAGGACACATCCCAGCAAAGCTGATGCACTTCACTTGGCAATGTCTGTTTCTAGCCAAGGTGAGAAAGTCAAAAGATTCCCCTTCCCCTCTTATCTGCCAGTCTGGGTATTTCTCCCCCAGAGAGGGTTAGCTTGAACATTCATGTGACAGGGAAGTTTCTCTGACAGTCCTCTGAAGGGATGTAAAAGGAAGATGGTGGTGGCAATAGGTGAGCTCACGTTAAAAGGTCTCTGATATGCACCTCAGTTTCTTCAGTTCAGCTGGCCAAGCAATACATCAGGGGTTGGTCGATGGGTTTTTACAGGAACAAGAATAAAAACTTTCCCTTCCCGCTCCAAAGTGAGAGGGACAGACCATAAAACTGGGACCCTATTTTCAGGGACAAAACTACCCTACGTATTCAAAATTCCAACATGCTAGTAAA
This sequence comes from Crocodylus siamensis, assembly GCF_052110815.1. Taxonomy (NCBI): domain Eukaryota; kingdom Metazoa; phylum Chordata; order Crocodylia; family Crocodylidae; genus Crocodylus; species Crocodylus siamensis. Next base: position 97,858,000 of record NC_143396.1, read on the forward strand.
ATTTCCAAAAGTACATACTTTGCTTAGGAGGCCCGATAATTTTCAAAAGCAATTTAGTCATTTTGCAACCCATCCCACAAACTTTCAGTGGATATAGGCCACGTTTAGGACACAAATTTACCATGACTAGCAACACTGTCCTCAACTACATGGCACATGCTACTGCCTCACTGGAAGCAGTATAGCCAAATCTACTGAACACAAAGGATGCAAGACAGGTACTGTTTGCCTGGAGAAAAAAGAGAAGCAATGCCATTTTCTCCTGATACCATCTCTCCACGTTCCAATGTCACTGAAGCTGGATTTTCATTATTATTTAGTCCAAGAGTTAGCAACCTTTTAGAAAAGTGTGGCTGCCACTTCTGACCTAGCTATCACTGCAGGCTGCCACTCCCCTCTTTGATGTCCCTGTCTCCAGCACCCAGGCTGCCTGCTGCCCCACCACATGCTGCTGTCTTCACCATGTGCTATCAGTTCCCATCCCCAGTAGCAGTGGGGAGGGCCAAATTTAGCAGTGATGGTGAGCAGTGCATGCCATAGTGATAAAGGTGGGTGGCAGGGGCGCTGCGGGTGAGATGGAGGATTAATTGTATGGCATGAAGTGGAGAGGGGGATGTAGCAAGCTAAGCTGTGTGCCACTGATCATCTGTGTCACCGTAGACCAGATTCAAATACAGCAAAAGCTGTGTTCACTGGCATTTTACTAACCAAAATACTCTATTAACTGGCAAGCACATCAAGTGTTTCTTAAGCAGGGCCAGGGGGGTGGGGGGAACTTGAGGGCAGTAGCTTCCCCTCTGCGGGCTGCACAAGATGTTGAGGGTGGGGAGGAGTTTGCACACCACCCCACACTGCTGCTGCTGCCACCACCAGCGCCGCCACCACCGCGTTAATTCCATTAAAACAGGAATTTTTGGATAACCGGCACCCTCCTTACCGCACTCATGCCACATAGCAAAGCTTTTACTGTACTTTACGGGCTGGGTCTAGCTCACAGGCCTTAGCTTACCAACCCCTGATTTAGCCAACTTCACATTGAAAAGGAAACGAGTCTAATGAACATTTCTTAATATATATGATAAGTGAATAACTGTGTGCATGCCACTATTCATTTCTTATGTAAGAATAACATTTCATTGTTGCTTAAAGGATTACACCCAAGGGCCACATTTTACCCATCTTTGCAATAGCAAGGGATTCCATCAATTTCAAAGATGCACAAGGGGGGTGAAATCCAACACTAAGGACCTACATAAGCTCTGTTATTCAAAACTGTGTGTGTAGAGAGAGGCATTTCCCTGAATGCATGGTGATTTCTACATGCCTATTTATGCTGCTGTAAATCTGACATTTAAATTGCATAAAACTAATTCCTTTCATTTCACATAAAACAGGCACCTTCCAGTGGTACACAAAGTAATTGACAGAACATCTCTTGATTGTATGACAGCTCTTTCAGTTATCCCTTGGCTATCATCAGACCCATGTGACAACAACACACACAACCCAGACATATATCAAACATTTCTGCAACGTTAACCCTTGCTAGGTTACCACGGCCAGTGTCAGATGACTCAGCCATCTAACTTTCTACAAATTAAGTCCAAATATACCCATTCTTATTTAACCTCTAAAGATGACTATTTAATTCTGCTTTTATGTCTCTGAAGCCATCTCTACTTTGTAGTTATATTCAGAGCTGCGTTGTATGACTGTTTTCACTATTTGTTGATTACATTTGGTATGAAAAAAGGGAGGGCCACAGTTTGGTAGCAGATATTTATGAAATTAGTCAGACCTCAGATTGTTATCATTCCTGGCATAAAAGACTGCTTAACAAACTGTCACCTAGGTGAGTTCTGGATCTGGCTGTCTTCATTTCTGTAGTGTCATAGTAATTTTGCAGTATCTTCCTAATTAGGGCTGTTCAAAACAGCTGTGTGTTTCAATTCAGTTTCGGATTCGGCCATTTGAGAGGACAGTGATTCGTTTCAGTGTTTCGGATCACTTTCCTGTTTCGTTTCAGCTGAATCTCATCCAAATCTGTTTCAAACAGGCAGCAAGTTTTGCACAGCCCTACTGCCCAGCCAGGCAGAGCTTGGGGCTGGGGGCTGCAGGGCCCCAGCGCAGAGCAGGACGGAAACATGGGTGGCTTGTCCAGTGGCGGGCCGCTGCCCTCTGTGCAGGTGAGGAGACCCCCTGCACAGATCTCTGATCCCTGTCAAGCCAGGTCGTGGGGCAGAGAAGCAGCACAGAAGCTTCTTGGACCCTGCCACATGACTTGGCTCTGTAGGGAGCAGAGATCCGTGCCGGGGTCTCCTAGCCCCCACTGCCCACCCCATGCTGCCTCGTCTCTGCTCCCTGCAAAGCCAGGTCGCAGGGTAGGGACCAGCACTGCCCTGCCGTGCAACCTAGCTCCACAGGGAGAAGACATCCATGCCAGGGGTCTCGTTGCCACTGCCACCCAACCCATGTAGCCCTGGATCACTGCTCCCTGCAGAGCCAGGTTGCGTGGCAGGGACCAGCACTGCCCTGCCACACAACCTGGCTTTGCAGGGAGCAGAGATCTGGGCTGGGGTCTCCTCAGTGCCGCTGCCCGCCGCATGCAGCCCTCTTTCACCGGGGCAGCGCAGGACGGGCAGCGGCAGTGAGGGGACTCCCGGTGCGGATCTCTGCTCTCTGTGGACCCAAGGGGCACAGCAGGGCAGCTTTATCCCCGCAGACCCAGCTCCGAATCTCTGAAATTTTCCAAAACATTTCTGAAACGTTTTGGATGCCTCGTTTTATTTCGGAGATGTTTCCAAGCCTTCTGTTTCAATTCAGATTTGGAGTTTCAGATGCTGAAAGGGCGCGAAACACCAACAAAACAAAACAGCTGCCAAAATTTCATTGCAGCCCTATTCCTAATCTCTTAACATTTCAATCCCTCCAGGTTGACATTCTACTATGTTACACATAAAATATTATGTGACACAAAAATTACTTTGAACCGACCGTCTTTTGGTTCTGCTTCTACATAACTGTACCCCATCTATTTGTGGCAGTGGACAGCCAGCAGCCATTTGACTTAGCACATTTTAGTTCTCATGTTTAATATTTCAAGCTGATAGACCAAGATTACTGTATTTACCCAAATCCAAGACAACTTTGAATAGAAAATGATACCCCAATACTCAGGGGCAGGTTTCCGTGTGGGGGCAGCACCTGTGGCTCCAACCTTAAGCCAGGGTTGGAGTTGGGGTTTGGGCCAGAACTGGAGCTGCAGCAACTGTCTGTCTCTTCATCTTGTACTCAAATTCAGGATGAGGGGCTTCCCCCCCCATGTTGAATTGGGCGGGGGTACCAAATCTTGGGTTTGAGTAAATACGGTGGTTACAAGTTCAAAATTCTTGGTTTTCTCAATGTCACTTAGCAGCAAAGCTGCAATAGCTGTTGCTCAGCAAACTCTTTTTGACCACAAAAATGGGGCCACCAACAAATTACTGCACAGCAGCATCACAGTTAGTGCCCGCCCACGCTACATTGCCATAGCGACAACTATGTTGCCATAGCTCATTGCTACGGTGACACAGCACCTCATATAGACACACTCAGAGAGTGGCTGCTGAAAGGGAGAGTGAACAGAGTATGACCAGGGTTTTGTTCACTGTGCTTCTCTTTCTTACAGCCTCCAGCATTTAAGGTCTAGGTAGTTCAGGGGCTGTACCCCTAACTGATGCCTAACTGCCACTTGGTTCTGTCACTTGGTTACTTGCAGCACTATAGACATACAGCAGAGGTTTTCAACCTTTTTGGATCAGTGTACCCCTGGCAGCTGGTCGAGAAGGCAGGAGTCCCCCAGCAGGCGGGAGGTCTCGCAGTGGCCAATCAGCAGCTGGGGGTGGGGTCCCCCAGCAGCCAGTCGATGTGCGGGGGGGGACCCGCCAGCAGCTGATCAATGATCGGGGGGGCGGTGGCATATCAGCAACAGAAGTGCCGGCAGCATGGTGGTGGCAGCGCCCAGTGCTGAATACCCTCTGAGGCCATCCCAAGTACCCCCGGGGGTACGTGTACCCTTTGTTGAAAACCCCTAACATATAGTGAGGCTGCTCCAACACACTGTCATTACAGAGTGTGGGAGCAGACTTAAGTCTGTTGGAGCATGATAATTACTCAGCAGACTCCAGTGTCACAGTGTCCCTGTGCTTAAAAATGGTGTTGGGGGTGCTTTAACTAAAGCTTTCAATGAGCTGTAGTTAAAGTCCCCTCACCACCATTTTTTACCATGGGGACTCTGATGCACATGACGGCTCTCGGAGCCGCTCTAACTAAAGCACCGCCCTCCCACGCTCCCAGGCATGTGTATAAACACCTTTGGTTTTTGTCACTCGCACTGCTGGGCAGATCGCACTCATTACTTGGACTTTGGCAAAACTGTCCCCTCTCTGGCCACACTAGTCCCCCCATTGTCCAGGATGGGCTTCTCTTGTGCTGTTCTCTCTAGCCTCTGCCACTGAGCACTAGGCAGTGTCAGAGATGGGACACAGGATTTGCTAGACTACATGGTGAAGGGGTAGCTATGGCTAGGGGATGAGCCCAGCTGGGTGGGGAGGGTGGGGCAGACAGTGAAGTCACAGAGGCGCACTGGTAGGATACCAGGCATTGGGCCAGAGAGACAGTGACCTCATAGAGGGCTGACAGTAGCCTGCAGGATAAACTCCAGAACCCCAGGCCAGAGACTCAGACCTGAACAGACCTTCATGGTAGCAGGTGTCTGGCTGAAGCTCCCACAGGTAAGGGAGAATCTGATTCCTATTTCTGGTCCCAGGGCCACCTCTCTTCTCTGGTCATCCCTCCCGCCCCACAGGTGCGACCCCCCAGAAACTCTCAGGTTTGGGCTAAGTGGTACAGTTGGGCTCCTCTCTCTGCCTGGTCCCCAATACTTCCTCATGTTTAATGAGTTTGGGGTTATGGCCCTTCTCAGTCACAAGCTGTAATTCAGGCCCAGGTCACAGGGCTCTAGCAAGTAACTCTGGTGTAAAAGCCAGTTCTGAGCTCTGTCCAATCTCAGCCAGTTCAGGACCACAGGAATGTTTGGGCTCAGGACAAACAACCTGAGTTGTACCCTTTTGATGGGCAGGGAGCTTTGATCCCCATATTTCCCTGCAGCTCTGTCTCTCTCTCCAGCTGTCAGTCACTCTTGACTTCGGTGCTGCTGCACTGCAAACAAAGGGGCTGCTCCAAGTCTCAGCCACTGGGGATCAAGCACAGAACAGCACGAATTCCCCCCGCCGCTCCTCTGACTTCCACATGGGCCTGTCCTCGCTCCTCTAGTCCTCCCTTCCCTTCTCCTCCTGCCATTTCCCTAGTCCTACACCTCTTTCTCCAGAGCAGCTGAGCTGTGCCCGAAGGGATCTTGCGGGAGGGAGCAAAGTACTGGCATTTTCCTCAGGGTCCTTCCAGGGAGGGCTCAGGTGGGTGGCAGAGACTCTGGGTCAGGAAGGAGAAGGGTAGGGCAGGAGGAGGAGGGGTTTGAGGAAGCATGAGGCTAGAGACTCTGTGTCTCTGTGCCTGACAAAGGCAATGCAAGTGAGAAGCAAGGGTGGGGGGACTTTTGGAGGTGTCTTTTATTGGACCAGGCATAAAATGTGGGAGTGATGTTAGACAAAGGCACAGAAGAAGGGCACCTGGTGCCCAGAAACTTCTCTAACTAGGTAAAAAGACTGTGACTGGGAGAAAAACGTGACAGAATAATAGAAATTGAAGTGGGGAATTCTTTCCCACCTATATGCTTGGTCCAAGAAAAGATATGCCTAAAATCACCTTGATTCTAGCATATTGCCCAGACCTTCATGGCTACAACAATACTCCAACCCTACTGGGAGGAAGGATATGCCTTTTATTCAAATGAAACAGACATAGCCAATCGGGGCAGAGCATTCGATGCTAGGACACAATGGCCAGGTGGTTGCTTAGCGCAAGGTGATTGTGATCCAATCACATTCCATGCTGTCACAGAGGAGAGCTGATGCCTATAATTCTATGGCCATGACATCACATCACAGAATTGGTGTTTCTAATCATCTAATCCCCCCAAGTTGAAGGGAATGC